>NC_051182.1:102736185-103010023 GCF_013339695.2 Rhipicephalus sanguineus | reverse complement strand
TTCTGACGTCGACCTTCCGCACAAGTTGGATCGTCCTAGCACTGACTACTTCAACCCGCGCGCGCCGAACAAAGGCCTTGCCCAAGGCAGTGGGTAGCCGGTTCTTCGTGGACATCGTCTTGCGTCATGGCGCCCCAAGGTCCTCATCACAGACAGAGGTATCGCCTTTTCTGCGGACCTAATGCAGCGACCAATGGCCTCACCGAGCGTCTAAATATACGACGCCGACTGCTGGCCAGTACGTCGACGTTACGCACAGGCGGTGGACGCCGTACTTCCGTACGCGACCTTCGCTTACAACCGCCGTACAAAAACGACGCAGATTTCGCCGTGCAAATTGGTTACGGAAGAGCCCGGCGCGACGCCTTCGATGCAATGTACCCACTCACCGCGAAGAAAATCTCGACGGCCGCGCTACTTACAACGTGCCGAAAGAGCTCGACAGCTCACATCCCCTGCGCATCAAGACCAGCAGCACACACCGACAAGCCGCGCTACAATCTTCGATGACGCTTCGTGGAGTACCAGCCGGCGACCGTGTCTGGGTGTGGACGCCAATACGACGACGCGGACTGCGAGAAGCTTCTTCGACGATACTTCGGAACCGTACAGGGTACTTCGACGTCTCTGGGCACTCGACTACGAGGTTGTTTCGATGGCATCACGAACTCTCAGAGGCGCCGAGCTCGACCCGAGGTCGTGTATGTGGTGCGCCTTAAAACCGTTACTATGCTCGTTAACGCATCTGATGGACTCTAATGTTTGCTTTCTTTATTAGTATTTCTTTAGGATTGCATGTATTCATGCTCTGCTTTAAGCACCGGACGATGCTTTTTCAGGGGGCATTGCCGCACGTCTGTTTTTCATGAGTTGAAGCTTCACCCACAAAGGCTCTGGGAAACGCGCTGCGCAGGCAGCGCGCGATGTGTAAGAAGCTTCGCGATTGTTTTAGAACGTACCTGTAAGATGCGCGCCTCACGCGAATGTTTCAATTTGTCGAGAAATACCGCCGCCGCCAGCAATATCTTATACGGCGCTATCGAACTTTCCAGCGATATCGCTAGAAAGTTCGAGAGCCTGTGTAAAGCCGACGCGCTTGACCGCTTGTCAGTTGATCGACGACGCCGCCTTGTTCGCCGCAACACGTGCTCTTTTGCTCGCTTGGAAAGTGTCTATTTCGTTCCTTGGACAAGTTCGCCAAATGAAAGACCCGTTCTTATCCTGCTGACTTTTGGCTTCGTCCACGTCACGACCACGTGACGATATTGCCGATAGGTCGAGCCGCGTACGTGCGACTCTACAATCAGAGAACAGCCGGGCACGTTCCAAGAAATGCTTCGACGTGAACAGTGCAGGTTGATTTTTCACTTCCTTCCTGAACGTGGTACCTGGAAAGGAAAGCGCGGGCGTCTTTTATACACCTGACGTTCTTGTTGACAAGAGCGCGTAGTTCTGTTTTAAATTGCCCTCAGACTGTGGTCCCTTTAGGAACCCTTCACCCAATACTTCGATTCGGTAAGTACAGATTATTTTCTAGAAATTAAGCGCAAGAAAAATAAAAGGCCAATGACCATGAAACAATATTCACAAAAATTACTCTGGCCCTGAAGCAAACGTCAGCTGGTGGCATGACTCTGGTTAAAGCACGTCAGGGATAGCGACAGAACGCTACACTGGCCTAGCCGAGCCACTTTCGCGTGGATCTTCAAGAGCCGTGCTGTGCATGCGCGAGGATCAGTAATGTCACGCGCCGGAGTCGGCAGCTCCCGCGCACTCCGACGCCACAGCGCGCGACTCGCCGGCACCGTTCTGCGCTTTCCAGAGGAGTGACGTCGAAACCTTGGCAGACGTATTGGCGCCGGCGCGCGCGCAGCTATTCGCCTTCGCTGTGCAGTCGCCGTCTGACACTGCACTGGACCCGCTTGATAGTGCCTCTGACTGGCGTTTGCCAGTGTGGTATAGCCATGGAGAAGGAGAGCACAAATGCTGCTCAACGGCGCAGAAGAGCGGAGAAGCTTAACTCATGGGATCCCGAAGTAGTTGCCTGGCAAAATAAATATACATGTGCCCCATATTACGTATACCGTGTGTGTGTCATTGAAGCAGGAGTAAGCATGGTAATCAAGCTAATCCTAGACTGTCAGGAAAGCTAAGAATAGTTAGCTGAACCTTTGCTAACGCTACCTTATCTAGGCATAGCCGAGCTAAGCCACTGCAACATATTTTGCTTTTACGTCTTTAGTCATTTGCATGGTAGGTCCTTGGCGTATCTCAGCTCCCCCAATTCTCGCTAAAATAGCACAGCTTAGCATTAGCTGGCTCTAACAGATGGTCTTTTTATATTTCCGGTTCAAGAACCAGTTATACTAACATAGCTTTGATATTGCTACGTAGGTAATACATCAACCATGTCACAAGTTGACGGAACATCGTCTTCACCGCCTGCACCTCCCATGGCTTCTACCTACGTAGTTCTACCTCCTGCTCGTGATCCTGCCGTATTTTCCGGACAGGATGGCGTTGATATTGACAAATCGATCAACCTCTATGGTCAGTGCCGGCTATAGGTGGGACCCGACCCTTATGCTCGCCAACGTACTTTTCTGCCTTGATGACCCACCGCGGGTGTGGTTCGAGACGCACGAAGCTGACATTACGAGCTGGGAATCTTTCAAAGAGAAGATCCGCGACCTTTTTGGCAACACTGCTGGACGGCATATGGCTGCGCGGAATCAACTGGAAACTCGAGCACAGACCTTTGCCGAATCGTACGTCGCGTACGTTCACGACATGATTGCCCTTTGCCGCCAGGTTGATGAACACATGCCTGAGTCTGAGAAAGTATCGCATGTGCTGAAAGGCATCGCATACGATGCCTTCAACCTGCTCGTTTATACCAACGTTGCCACCGTCGACTCAATCATCAAAGAGGGCCGACGGTTTGAACAAGCCAAGAACCGCCGTATAACTCGGAGGTTTACGCGGCTTCGCAACGCGGCCGCAACCTCATCCTGTGGAGCCGCTCGCCAGCCGCCCACCTGTGACAACGTCACACGCATTGTTCGTCGGGAAATTGAACTTAGAAGGGAAATTGAAGCTGGCTGTCCTGCTCCCATTCAACCACCCGTTTTCACAAAACACACCACTGACCCATCAGAGCCATCGGTAACCTTCATTCACGCTGTTGTCCGGTAGCAGTTTACAAACCTCGGTCTTCCAACAGCATGTCCCCTGACTCGCCCTGCAGTACGGCCTTACACCCCAGACAATGCTCGCCGATCCTCTCCTACATTGCCCTTCCGCAACCATGCAGAATGGCGAACACCCGATGAGCAGCCTATCTGCTTTTCCTGTCACCAGCCAGGGCACGTTTCTCGCTATTGCCGTCGCCGTTGGTCAAACCCACCGCGCCAGACCTACCCTACCTACATGCGCCCTACCACTTCTACACGTTCAGCTGCTGCACCATCCAATTTCTACTCGTCCTCTCACGAACCTCTCACCAATGACGCCACTTTGCCCGTTCGCCGCTACTCCCGCTCCCCGTCGCCCCAACGCCGCCAATCCCGCTCTCCGCGGCCTCGGCGTTTTCCTTTGCCGACCTTCTCTGGACGCTCGCAGTAGGAAAACTAGATATTGCAGTTTATAGAGGTGAAGCTGCAATACCATCGACGCCTGCAAATCCTCTACTGACGCTCCCCACACACCACAGCCTGCTTGAAGTAAAAGTCGACAATGTTCCTGTGACCGCCCTCGTTGACACAGGCGTGCACATGTCTATTATGAGCGCTCCTCTACGCCGCCGTTTGCAGAAGATTATGACGCCGTCCACTACACAGGCAACACGTGGCCGATGGCGGTACTGTGGAAGTCATCGGAATGTGCACTGCTCGTGTCAGCATTGCCGGTCGTCACACCGTCGTCCTTTTCGCCGATGTAGCTCGTTGCCCTCATGACCTCATACTTGGCCTTGATTTCCTTTCGGCACACTCGGCCTTAATTGACTGTTCTTCTGGTACTCTCAGCCTCGATCTTCCTCTTCTCGCCGATACCTGTCAAAAGCCCATCAGCCGCTTGAGCTTAACCACTTTTGTTCGCCTGCCACCTCGAGCAGTGACGTACGTCTGTTTGTCATCGACCCCTCCAGTTCCCGACGGTGACTACATTGTTACACCTATAACTGACGCACGACGGAGACGCAATATTACTTTGCCGCATACCATCGCCATCATAGTGAATAACTCCGTCTTCCTTCCGCTCCTTAATTTTGGCCTCATTCCCCACGTATTGCCCTAGCAGATGTCGCTTGCCCAGCTCACTGCTATGAATGACGATGACATCAACATTGTCGCCGTAACTGCTCCGGAGCAAGCTGAAATTCCACGGTTACCGGGTTCTGACGACGCCATTTTTAAAAATATATTTGGATCAGACCTTTCGCTTGATCAGGTCGACGCTCTCTTCCGGGTTTTAACCTCCTATAGTGACATTTTCGATATCCATGATCATCCCTTGGGCCAGACTAAGATTGTCGCTCACCGAATTAACACAGGTGACTCTGCGCCCATCCACCGTTGGCCTTGCCGCGTGTCTGCATCAGAGCGAGCAGTGATTCAAAAAGAAGTGGCCAAAATGCTAGTGAAAGACGTCATCGAAGCACCGTCTAGCCCTTGGGCCTCCCCCGTGGTATTAGTAAAGAAGACAGATGGCTCCTAGCGTTTATGCATTGATTACCGGAACCTCAACAAAATTACGCAATGAGTATTCTGTGGTCTAGACCACAGAATAGAGCGCAGCTTTATTCTGTGGACCAGACCACAGAATACAGTGCAGCTTTATTCTGTGGACCACACAATAAACTTGCGCGCTGTGGGCTGTGCAGAAATGTTCTGTAGCACAAGCAGCCCACCTCTCTTGACGAGAGTTTCTGCGCACCAGACAACAGAATAGAGTCCCAATCTATTCTGTGGACCAGACCACAGGGCAAACAGCACCTTTGTACTGTGAACTAGATCACAAAATAAAGTGCAGCTTTATTTTGTTGACCACACCAAAGAGACGTGCTGTGGACCGTGCACACCAGACATCGCTGTAGCCCAAACAGCCCACCTCTCTTGACGACGGCTTTCTCTCCCAAATTGGTAGGGTTTATTCTGTGGTCTAATTCACAGAATAAGCACTCCGCCCTCCTCTCTTGACGGCAGCTTCTCTCGCGAATCGCAATATTCGCTCGCAGCTTTGTGAATAAGTCCGGACCAAGGAGGCCATTTCCGGGCACAGTACGCGAGATGGAAGACGCTTATGCGTGAAAGGTTCCAAATACGAAGGCGAAGCCCACCTTTGGCTTGCTTGCGGGTCTGACATGCCAAAGCAGGTAAACTTGTCGTGAATTGAAGCAGCAAAAAGAAGGCGTATAATAACAAATGACAGCGGTTCTAAAAATTTCTTGACCTGATCTATCGAGTGCGGAACACGTAAGTCACTTTCACCACATTACATTTGTGTCATGCAAAAAGAAAATGTGCACTAAGATCTGCACGGGAGACTCAAATTTTGAGCGATCCCCCCGATTGTACAGATCTCCTTAAGAACAGCGTCAACGCCACCGCGAGAACGGAATCATAACGACAAAGGGCGACACTACTAAAATACTCTGGCCCTGATCTCTCGCGTCAGGACACACTTCAGTCAATTTCACCGCAGAGCATTAATGTCGTGCAAAAAAGTGCACTGAGATTGGCAAGGTGCTACTTTAGCTGTCTCTGTAAAGTTTTCAGACGTTGATGATCATACAAGTACTCGTAATTATACGGCGCGTGCAAGTGTATCTAATTAAGTGACAATATGTGCTGTGTCCAGTGACAACTAGTAGGTTCTCGCCAATCTTATTGCGCTTCTTTTTTGCTTGACACAGGTGCACTGCGGCGAAAATGGCTTAAGCGTTGCGAACTCGATGGATCAAGGCCAGGAAATTTTACACACGCGGTCATCTGTTGTTATTGTTTTCTTTTCGCGGTGCCGTTAGCGTTCTCTTACGGGTGATTTATGGCCGCGCTCATTCAGAAGCATTGCTCAAAATTCGAGTCTCCCGTGCAAATGTTAGTGCACTTTTTCACATGGCAGTAACGTACTGTGGTGAAACTGACTTCAGTGTTCCGCACGCGATAGATCAGGTTCACGAAATTTTATAACCGCTGTCATTTGTGATCATTATAAGCCTTCATTTTGCTGCTTCCGTTCACAATGAAAAGTTTATCTGCGGCTGATATCAATACTGGCATATGTAAAAACATTGGAATCTTTCACGCATACGCGTCTTCAACAGCGATTCACAAAACGGCGAGCACATATTGAGATTCGCCAGAGAAACTGTCGTCAAGGGAGCTCGAGCGTTGGCAAATCGAAGTCTTCATGGGGTGGGTTCAGTTCCTTCTGACGGCATTAACAGTGTGTGTTCTGTGGACCAGACCATAGAATGAAACCTCGCAATTTATGACAGAAAACCGTCGTCGAGAGAGATGGGCTGCTTGGGCTACAGAACATTTCTGCACAGCTCACAGCGCGCAAGTTTATTGTGTGGTCCACAGAATAAAGCTGCACTCTATTCTGTGGTCTGGACAACAGAATAGTCACTGCGACAAAATTACCAAGAAAGACGTGTACCATCTTCCACGTAATGACGATGCACTCGACTGTCTCCATGGCGCCACCTTTTTTCATCTCTCGACCTCCGATCAGGCAACTGGCAAATTGCTGTAGACGACATGGATCGGGAAAAGACCGCCTTCGTTACCCCTGACGGCCTTTACCAATTCAAAGTGATGACCTTGGGTCTTTGCAACGCTCCAGCAACCTTGAAGAGAATGATGGACACGCTGCTTCAAGGATTTAAATGGTCGACGTGCTTGTGTTACTTGGACGACGTGACAATCTTCTCAACCACCTTCGCAACACACCTTGAACGCATTTCGACCATTCTATCAATATTCTGACAACCTGGCCTCCAGCTCAATTCCTCGATGTGTCATTTCGGTGTTCGTCAAATTACTGTATTGGGCCACCTCGTTGTCGCTTCCGGTGTACGACCAGACCAGGCAAAATTCTGCGCTGTAACGAACTTCCCCGTTCCTCGCTCTGCCCATAATGTTCGCAGTTGCGTGGGTCTGTGCTCGTACTTTCGCCGTTTCCTGAAAAACCTTGCGGCACTCGCACGCCCACTCACTGACCTTCTCAAACAAGACGACCCGTTTTGTTGGGGTAGTCTCCAAGCTGACGCCTTTTCTCAGCTAATCAGCGCTCTAATGACACCACCTATTCTTGCACATTTTGACCCAGATGCTCTTACAGAAGTGCGCACAGATGCTAGTGGTCACGGCAGCGTCACAGTATTGGCCCAAACTCAGCGGGGCACTGATGGGGTTATTGCGTACGCAAGTCGGCTCCTCTCGAAGTCTGAACGCAACTACTCTATAACAGAACGGGAATGCCTTGCCCTTGTCTGGGCGGTTTCAAAATTCCGCCCTTACTTGTATGGCCTCCCTTTCCGCGTCGTAACAGATCACCAAGCGCTCTGTAGGCTTTCTTCACTGAAGGACCCTACTGAACGAATTGGTGGTGGGCGTTGCGTCTTCAGGAGTACTCCTACTCAGTTGCGTACAAGTCTGGACGCCTTCATCTGGACGCTGATTGCTTGTCCCGTTACCCTGTTGAAAAGCCAGACGGATCGGTCATCGAGCCTAGCCCCAGCGTCATGTCCATGTCTCAGTTTCTTCAGATTGGTGACGAACAACGTCGCGATGCTTCCTTGCGATCACTCATTGGCCGTCTCGAATCTGCCCCTAACGACGCGTCACTCCGCATGTTCGTCCTCTTGAATGGCACGCTGTACCGTCGTAGCGTTCTGCCAAATGGCCCTGAACCACTTCTCATCGTGCCTAAACATCTGCGTTCAACGGTACTGCATGAGCTTCACAACGAGCCCACTGCCGGCCAAATGGGCATATCTCGCATGTACTACCGTGTCCGGCGCCGCTTCTTTTGGCGCGGTCTCGCCCGGTCCGTTCGACGTTACGTGGCCTCCTGCGATGAATGCCAGCGTCGGAAGCGACCTGCCGCACCCCCTGCTGGACTCCTTCACCCGATCTCTATCCCTACCGAACCTTTCTTCCGTGTTGGTGTAGACCTTCTAGGCCCTTTTCCTGAGTCCAACTCTGGCAACAAGTGGGTCGCCATTGCTATAGACCATGCGACCAGGTATGCCATCACTCGAGCGCTCCTCACCAGCACTGCTACTGACGTTGTCGACTTTTTACTCCACGGCGTCATTCTACACCATGGCGCTCCTCGCCAACTGCTCACCGATCGTGGCCGCGCATTTTTGTCACGAGTAATTGACGATCTTTTAAGCTCTTCCTCAACGCAGCACAAGTTGACCACTTCCTACCATCCCAAAACAAATGGCCTCACCGAGCGCCCAAATCTCACTCTCACGGACATGCTCTCCATGTATGTCTCATCTCACCACTATGACTGAGACCTGGCGCTACCTCACGTGACCTTCGCTTACAATTCATTGCGTCATGATACCGCCGGTTATTCACCTTTCTATATGCTCTATGGCCGTGATCCGACGTTACCGCTGGACACCCTACTTCCGGCTACTACATCTACGCCGAGCGAATACGCACGGGATGCTATCGCTCGTGCCGACCACGCGCGTCAGATCACCCGCTCTAGGCTGTCGGCTTCACAAGCAACCGAGAAGACCCTCTACGACAGCAGGTATGTCAAAGTTCGTTTCTAACCTAGTTCCCTAGTTCTCCTGTGGTGCCCAGTCCGTTGTGTTGGCCTGTCCGGGAAGTTGTTATACCGCTATAATTGTCTATACCGTATCGTACGCCAGGTAACGGACGTCACCTACGAGATCGTTCCCGTCTTCGAGACTAACCCGCCTGCAAACACGCCCAGTGACGTAGTGCACGTCAGTCGGCTAAAAGCAAACCGCCCTCCTTCTGAAGAACGTGTTTAAAGTGCACCGAGATGGCGCTTTTACCGCCGGGGGTAATGCTACGTAGCTAACCCATCAAGAGGCAGGCATTCTGCGTACAGAAGGCGACAAAGAGGACTGGCCTGTCTGTCTGCTGTGGGTGCTGTCCTTCATCTTGGTCGATGCTGTGCACATCAGTGTAAATACACTCGTAAATAGTCACGCCTCGTGTCATTTTACGTAACAACATCATTACGTATTCTACCAGTGGAATTATCGTGGTTCGGCAACCAGTTTAACTATCGTAGCTTTGGCAGCATTAGCTTAATTTATCAGATGGCATTTATCATTTTTCTGGTTCGGCTGCCAGTTAAACTAACATATAGTAATAATTATCATTTGGGTTTTACTGCCCAAAATCACGATATCATTATGGGAGACGCTGTAGTAGAGGGCTCCGGAAATTTCGACCGCCCAGGGTTCTTTAAAGTGCACCAAAATCAGAGCACGCGGTTCTGTATCATTTTCGACTCCATCGAAAATGCGACCGCCGCAGTCGGGTTTAGATCCCGCGACCCTCGGTTCAGCACTCGAGCACCATAACTGCTAGACCACCATTACGGGTTAATTTAACGCAACGTTGATAGAACTAATCGATATTATCACATGATGTTGATGGCTCAGGTGCCAGTTAAACAACTTAACGTATCTTTGATCCATAAACTGATTCTTACCAGATACTATATTTAGTTATAGTCGTTCAGCTACCAGATCAACAAACATGGCTCTGATAGCAATACCTTATTCTATCACCTAATTTCTTAATTTGTGTGGTTTGCCTACCGCTTGGTTCTTATAACAGTAAGCGACACCATGATGTAGTTCTGCTTCTGCTACCGGGTAATTAGCGCGTCTCTTGTGCAGCTGTCCTTCGTCTTATTAGAGAATTCTCAGTATGGTTAAACTACCACGCCTTATATGGCATTAACTGTTCTATCACATGGTCTTCGCACTTATTATGATGCGGCTGTCAGTGAAACTATCAGACTATTATTGATAGCATTAACTGATTTATAGGATAGTATTGCCACGCCCACTTCTTTTCTTGTTTTGATGTATTCGGGTTTGACCGGCAGGGACGGTTATCAACGCTCGACGCTGTCCGCGAAGTAGTGTTCTAGAAGCGTCGCGATTGTAGTAGATCGGTTTGTTAAGATTGCGCCCCGCACGCGAATGTTCCATTTTTGTCTAGAGATAACGCCGCCACCAGCGATATTGCTGAAAAGTTCGATAGCGCCTGTATAAAAGCCGACGCGCTTGATCGCTTGTCAGTTGATCGACGGACGACGCCCTGTTCGCCGCTATCATTGTACAGCGTGCATTGCTGTAGTTCTAGTTCTCATTTTCCGGCCACAAGTTCGGCCAAATAAACAGTTTCATCCCACAAACGCCGACTGCTGTGTTCGTCGACGTCACGACCACGTGACATCTGGTGGAGGTGCTGCTTCTTCCATGATCCGGACGCCCCCACGAAGCGCTGACCCAAGTCCAAGCCGCGAGGAGGACGACGGCAAAGAAAACCCGGATCGTCGAACAAGCCGCAGGCAGAAGGGGCTGCAGCCAGAGTACGGGCTCCTTCCCGAAAACACCAGGCAGCCCCAGGTCCCAACACCGACCGCAGCGACGATGACTGACCCCGTGCAGCCTGCGCCGATACTTCTCCGGCAGCCCAAGGAGCCGCCAACTTTCCGCGGGTCGTCATTCGAAGACCCGGAAACCTGGCTCGAGACCTTCGAAAGGGTCTCGGCGTTCAACAACTGGGACTCCGAGGACAAGCTGCGCCACGTCTACTTTTACCTGGAAGATGCAGCAAGGACCTGGTTCGAGAATCGGGAGTCCACTCTTCGAACCTGGGACGCCTTTCGCAGCGCTTTCCTGGAGACGTTCACAAGCGTCGTCCGAAAGGAAAGGGCCGCAACCTTGCTGGAGACACGGGTCCAACTTCCAAATGAAAGCGTGGCCATTTTTGCAGAGGAAATGACCCGGCTATTTCGCCACGCTGACCCTGCCATGCCCGAGGACAAGAAAGTCCGCTTCCTCATGCGAGGAGTAAAGGAACAGCTCTTCGCTGGACTTATGAGGAATCCGCCGAATACCGTCGAAGAATTTGTCTCCGAAGCAACAACAATCGAGAAAACGCTTGAGATGCGAACACGGCAATACAACCGCAGCTTCTCGACCACAAGCTACGCCGACGTTCAAGCACTAGGATCCGCCGACCTGCGTGAGACGATTCGCGCAATCGTGCAAGAGGAGCTGCGAAAAATTCTACCTTCGTCGCAACCTCAAGTGGATTCCATCGCCGACGTCGTGCGCCAGGAGATCCAGCATTCACTCGGTGCGCCTCAGCTAGCAGAGCCGCAGCCGCAAGCTATGAGCTATGCTGCTGCAGCCCGCCGTCATGCTCCTCCTCCACGCCCACGCCAAGACGACACACCGCCGCAGTACCGTCGCCAGACGCCGCCAGCGACGCCCTACCGTCCACCTGTCGGCCAGACGCCGCCGCCGCCACCGACGCCCTACCGCCCACCTGTCGGCCAGCGCTACACCCCGAGGAAGACCGATGTCTGGCGTGCCCCCGACAACCGCCCGCTCTGCTACCACTGCGGGGAGGCCGGCCACACGTACCGCCGCTGCCAGTACCGTCAGATGGGGTTACGCGGATTCCCCGTCAACGCGCCGCGCCCGCAGCCAGGCGAACGGCCTCGCGACATCGACGACTACCTCACAGGCACACAGTGGCAAGAACGACGACCTTCCCGCTCACCGTCGCCCGGCCGCTACATGTCACCGCACCGCCGGCAGTACACTGGCCCAAACCGGGGCCGGTCGCCTAGCCCGTATCCGGAAAACTAAGGGCAGCAACCGATGGAGGTGCGGTTGCTGAACGACGAAATGCTGAAGATCCTCCGCCGTCGACGACGACACCGCGACGAAGTTCCGAGCCCCCGCCGCACGCCGAACGACGTCGACGTCCCGAAGACGAAACTTTGCGACCGGAAGCAGACCTGACGACGCAACGCGGAAGCAGCGGTGCAAACCGACGTAGCCGTGACCCGACGCCGCGACGTAACCGCAACGGAAGACGGCGGACTAGCGACCTCGACGTTCTGATCGACGGCCACAACGTCACCGCTCTCGTCGATACTGGAGCCGACTATTCCGTCATCAGTGGGCCGTTCGCAGCAAAGTTGAAGAAAGTTAGGACTGCTTGGGAAGGCCCCGAGATCCGTACCGCTGGAGGCCATCTAATAACGCCGATTGGTGTCTGCACGGCGAGATTCACTATCAACAACCGGACTTATCCTGCGAGCTTTGTAATCCTACAAAACTGCTCCAGGGATGTGATACTTGGAATGGACTTCCTAAGTGACCACGGCGCCGTCATCGACTTAAGAACCAAGTCGATAACCCTATCGTCGGAGGAAAGCGACACCACCGGATACGAACCCATGTCAACATGCCCTGAACGTGCTCGAGGATCAAGTCACCATTCCTCCTAGATCCAGCATCATAATTCCCGTCGGCACCGAAACGGCTGAATGCATCGAAGGTGTCATCGAGAGCGATCAGGGTTTGCTGCTAGACCGTGATATTTGCGTCGCAAGAGGCATTGCTCGGCTGTATGAAGGGAAAGGAAGCGTGATGCTAACGAATTTCAGCCAGGAATACAGACACCTGAGCAGGGGCACGACGATTGCATACATCGAAGAAATCTTGGCCGTCAGCGATGCGTTTGCCTTTTCAGATTCCGACGAAGCTACGACGACGATTCCTGAGCCACCCTTCGACGTAAACCCAAGTCTTCCCGCTCGCCAACAGCAACAGCTTCGACGCCTTCTGCAGGAATACAGGGACTGTTTCTCGTCGTCGTCGCGGGTCCGACAAACGCCCCTTGCTAAGCACCGCATCATAACAGAAGAAAATGCTCGACCACTCCGTCAGAGTCCCTACCGGGTTTCGACGCGGGAACGGGAGGCCGTTAAGAAACAAGTCGATGAAATGCTACGCGACGACATCATCCAGCCGTCCAACAGCCCGTGGGCGTCTCCCGTGGTGTTAGTGAAGAAGAAGGATGGGACCCTACGTTTCTGCGTCGATTATCGTCGCCTGAACAAAATCACAAAGAAGGACGTATACCCTCTCCCACGGATAGACGACACCCTGGATCGACTCCACAACGCGAATTACTTTTCGTCGATGGACCTCAAGACCGGCTACTGGCAAATTGAAGTCGACGAGAGAGACCGAGAAAAGACCGCCTTTATAACGCCGGACGGCCTGTTCGAGTTCAAGGTCATGCCCTTCGGTCTTTGCTCGGCACCTGCGACTTTCCAACGAGTCATGGATACTGTATTAGCTGGCTTGAAGTGGCAGACTTGCCTTGTTTATTTGGACGACGTCGTTGTGTATTCCTCGAACACCTCCAGCGACATCAATCCGTACTTCAAGCAATCAAGAACTCCGGGCTCACCCTGAAGCCAGAAAAGTGCCGCTTCGCGTACGAGGAGCTCTTGTTTCTGGGTCACGTGATCAGCAAGACTGAAGTGCTCCCAGACCCGCAGAAAACGGCTGCCATCGCCGCTTTCCCGCCACCCACCGACAAGAAGGCCGTGCGCCTATTTCTCGGCTTGTGCGCCTATTACAGACGCTTTGTCAAAGATTTTTCACGGATCGCCGAGCCACTAACGCAGCTCACGAAGACCGACGTCGAATTCAGGTGGCAAACAGCGCAAGTCGAAGCATTTCATGAACTGAAACGACGCCTTTAGACACCTCCGATACTTGCGCATTTCGACGAATACGCCGATACGGAGATTCACACCGATGCAAGCAGCATAGGACTCGGCGCCGTCCTTGTGCAGCGGGCGGGCGGACTGGAAAGGGTTATCAGTTATGCTAGCCGGTCGCTGTCTAAAGCAGAGGTCAACTATTCCACAACAGAAAAGGAGTGCCTCGCCATTATCTGGGCTACGTCAAAGTTTCGCCCCTATCTCTACGGCAGGCCCTTCAAAGTTGTGAGCGACCATCACGCCTTGTGTTGGCTAGCTAACTTGAAGGACCCTTCAGGTCGCCTCGCACGGTGGAGCCTTAGACTTCAAGAATTTGACATCACTGTCGTGTACAAGTCCGGAAGGAAACACACCGACGCCGACTGCTTGTCTCGTGCCCCCGTCGACCCACCAACGCCCGACGACCAGGATGATGACAGCTTCTTGGGAGCCATAAGTACCGAAGACTTCGCCGAACGACAGCGAGCCGACCCTGAACTGAAGGGTCTAGTGGAATACCTGGAGGGCAGGACTATCGTTGTCCCAAAAGTATTCAGGCGAGGATTGGCATCATTTTCTTTGAAAAACAACGTCCTCGTAAAGAAGAACTTCTCTCCGGCCCGAGCCAGCTACCTTATCGTTGTACCTTCGGGACTGCGACCAGAAATTTTGCATGCCCTGCACGACGACCGGACGGCTGGACACCTCGGACTTTCCCGAACGCTCGCACGAGTACACGAAAAGTACTACTGGCCGCGCCTTGCCGCCGACGTCACTCGCTACGTAAGGACGTGCCGAGACTGTCAGCGACGGAAGACACCGCCCACAAGACCAGCAGGCTTCCTTCAGCCGATCGAGCCTCCTCGGCGACCATTCCAGCAGATCGGGATGGACCTCCTGGGGCCGTTCCCAACGTCGACTTGCGGAAATAAATGGATCGTCGTGGCTACCGACTACCTCACCCGCTACGCCGAAACAAAAGCCCTGCCCAAAGGCAGTGCCGCTGAGGTAGCCAAGTTCTTCGTTGAGAGCATCGTCCTTCGACACGGCGCCCCAGAGGTTCTCATCACCGACATAGGTACGGCGTTCACGGCTGACCTAACTCAGGCGATCTTGGAATACAGCCACACAAGCCATCGCCGCACCACCGCGTACCACCCACAGACCAACGCCCTCACCGAGCGTCTAAATAAGACCATCGCCGACATGCTGGCCATGTACGTCGACGTCGAACACAAGACGTGGGGCGCCATCCTTCCGTACGTGACCTTCGCGTACAACACGGCCGTACTGGAAACGACGCAGATGACGCCATACAAGTTGGTCTACGGACGGAGCCCGGCAACGACGCTCGACGCCATGCTACCAAACGTGACCGACGAGGAAAACATCGACGTGACCACCTACCTACAGCGCGCCGAAGAAGCACGCCAGCTCGCCCGCCTACGGATAAAGAACCAGCAGACGACTGACAGCCGCCGCTACAACCTTCGACGACGCCACATGGAATACCAACCCGGTGACCGTGTATGGGTATGGACGCCAATACGCCGACGAGGACTTAGTAAAAAGCTTCTTCGACGATACTTCGGACCGTACAGGGTACTTCGACGCCTCGGCGCACTCGACTATGAGGTTGCCCCTGACGGCATTACGAACTCTCAGCAGCGCCGTGCGCGACCTGAAGTCGTCCATGTCGTGCGCCTTAAGCCGTTTTTTGCGCGTTAGCGAGCCTGGGGACTCTATTTTTTCCTTCGTTATTGTAATTTATTTGTGCATGCACTTGTTTTGTTTTTTTTTCTCTTCTATGTTCTTTCATAAGCATCGGGACGATGCTTTTTCAGAGGGGGGCAATGCCACGCCCACTTCTTGTCTTGTTTTGATGTATTCGGGTTTGACCGGCAGGGACGGTTATCAACGCTCGACGCTGTCCGCGAAGTAGTGTTCTAGAAGCGTCGCGATTGTAGTAGATCGGTTTGTTAAGATTGCGCCCCGCACGCGAATGTTCCAGTTTTGTCTAGAGATAACGCCGCCACCAGCGATATTGCTGGAAAGTTCGATAGCGCCTGTATAAAAGCCGACGCGCTTGATCGCTTGTCAGTTGATCGACGGACGACGCCCTGTTCGCCGCTATCATGGTACAGCGTGCATTGCTGTAGTTCTAGTTCTCATTTTCCGGCCACAAGTTCGGCCAAATAAACAGTTTCATCCCACAAACGCCGACTGCTGTGTTCATCGACGTCACGACCACGTGACAGTATTGTGAATTATTCTGGTTCGCATTACCTGACTAAAACATTCCGGACTACAATATTTGTTTTGTCAACCATGAATTTCTTGGTGTAACTGATCCAGCGGCATGTTCACGACTTCCATGTTTTGCGTTTTGCCTCATGGTAAGGATATTGTGTTGTCAGTGACAAAGAAGCATGTCGATATGATGTGTCTGGCTGTTATTTGCGGGAGGGAAGGAGAAGCTCTACTAGTTATTTCACTCGAAAAAAATTCCAGTAGATCTCACGTGCTCTGAGAATCAATATTATGCGAAGCAGACTACAAGGGCACTTACTGGCTTAGCTGCCTTTTATTTTTTTCGACGACGCAGCTCGTGACCTCGCGCGTGGCCGCATGAACGCGCCCCACATTGAGCCTCTTGCCGGCGTTCGCTTACGGCTAAAAATGCCCTAGAAAGTCTCGCACACCGGCACTTCAAGTCAAGTCAAGTTTATTAAATAGTTCAGTTGAGTTACATGGTTAGCGTTTTGCTCTAGGCAGTCCAATGACACAAATGCCGGATCGTCGCCGCCGTACAGTCACGCTGCAGTTGGCCACGCACGCCGAAGATAGTAAAAGAAGAGTATACTAGAACAGGGGAGTGCTCGGAAGGAGATTCGAAAAGTGAAGTCGAAACAGGGTCAATCCGCTTGCGGCGCTGCGATCGGTAGTCTGCAATGTGTCGTCCTTTAACAGTTTCGCGGGGCTCCGCCGAAGCAGTGCAGGGGTGGAATGCCCGATTGCCGCTGAAAAGACCCAGGTTCAAATCGCAGCTGTAGATGGTAGGTTTTTATTCTGAGCGCCACCTTTTATAGCTGTATTAGTTTTCCTTTGTTTCTTAAATGTAGCTTCAGTTGCTACGTGTTGCTTCAAAGTGTAACGCAAAATGTCAAGTAAAATCGAAGAAATTTAGCAGTGAGCGTAGTTATTTGCAGCGCCACCGCCCGGGATTGAACAGAAACGTAAAGTGTGGCCTCCGAAATTTTTGCGAATACGAGATTCGAAACCAGACTTCACATTACCGGTACTTTTTTGTAGCAAGTAGTAGTAAAAACAATTATTGCCTATATAACGTTTCTGGGCAAGAAGGTGGAGTCCTCAGTCCAGGGCTCCACTGGCCTTTGCTGCTCACTGGGCTTGGTCGAGCAGAGCCAGCTGGCCCCCCCGATCCTTGCTAGCAAACCAGCTGTCCCACTGCCTTGATCGAGATTGTGTCCCCAAAAGGGGAGAATTGACGTTTGGGGGCTGCGATTGGCATTCCCACGTAATGTGGGCGAGAGTTGGCCGTTCTCCACACCACGGAGAACTGCGCGCGTACATTGTGGGGTTTATGTGGTGTTATCTTCGTAAGTGAGGGTAAGTGTTGGTTTGCACTCGACGCCAATCTCGCGCCTGTTCTCCGATAAGATCTGGATGGGGATAACTGTAATTTGCCGTTCTCCTCTTAAACTCTTCAAGTCTTAAACGACGAGACATTGCAGACTACCGGCAGCAGTGCCACAGGCGGATTGGCTGTGTTTGGGCTTCACTTTTTGTACATTGGTGCTGCGGTCGTTCCGAGCACTCTCCTGCTCTCGTACGCTCTAGTAGAAGCACAGAGAAAGGGAAACATCGTATCTTGTGGTCGCTGCCATAGATCCTTGCAGCCAAATTAGACGAAGCAAATCGAGAATCTTATTCGCTTACTAAACAATGCACTGGGCACACCAAGTGGCTGCTTATGAAAGCGTGCAGCTTGCGGTTTCGGTTACAGGCACGCCAAGTTTGAAATTTTGGGCGTTCTACGCCGGGCTGCTGCGCTTTTTTTTGCTACAGCCGCTCTGTGGATTATATTTCTTCATGGCTCAGGTGAGAATCCTTTTTTTTAATCGTGAGAATAAATACAGGACAGCGTGCAAATCCAGAAAATAGACCGAAAAAAGAAACAAAAAAAAAAGCCACACAGTCAACATTTAGTGAATGCAAGCAGCCCTCTTGTGTTTTAGTCGCACCAAAGTACACTGCTGTTGCTGCCATGTGAAGCCCCACTGGTGGGTGTGAGCTGAAAAATCAAAAGAATGTGTCACCTCGACATTTAGATCGCATGGCAAAGCTACGAGAAAACGCGATAGGGCACAAGCGTTTGGCGCGTGAGATTACAAACAAGCGTATTTTTTTTGGGGGGGGGGGGGGCGACGCGCTGTGAAGAAGATTCCTGTATCGGACGCATCACCGCTTATGATGTGGTGATAGAAAGCGGTGCATTACCCGACCTGATTCTATGGGCCTTGAAACCCACGAGCACGGACAACTGAGCTCTGGTATCTGCGATAGAGCGTCACGTATACAGCCTCAAGCGGCAGGCTATGAGATATGATAAGGTTTCAAGACATGCTTGAAATAAACGTGCGGGACAACGACGACAAAAATCTTCGTGCAAAAGCGCAATTTTTCGAGGCACATTGTACTTATTTTCACGCTTCTGCAAGTTAACTATCGCCAGGCTTTTTGAAAATTGACGCACGCTTTCAGTATAATGGAGTGTTATCACTGAATCGCTTCAAACGCTCGTTGTAATTTCGACACGCTTGTCCATTCCTTTTCGTCAAGTGATAGCGAGTTCTATAACAGATACGCAGCTGGGGTCTTGAAAAGTGTCAACCTTTCATAATTTTACATTGACGCACCTTATTCCTAGATACAGCGCAGTGGAAACACGCAACGTACCGTAGGCCTAACTGCGCATTAGCGCGGGAACCAACTTTACTACACAGTACACCGAGGGACACAGAGGAAAGGTTCGCAGCTTATTGTTGTTAACTGAAACAGGCGACACCGCAGTTTCTTGTTCAACAGCGCTACTGTGACACAATAAAATCGCTCGATACTACACCTTCCACGAGCGAACAAGAAAAAATTCGGCAGATTCCGCTCATTCTGGGAGTCAATGTCGTGTGAAGCTGTAGGCGAGTAGTGGCCTATACCGCAATATTTGTATTGCTTTGAGTCAAGTTTTGCGAGTTGTACAGACTCGTTCGAGCATTTTGAGTAGCTATGGGTATATCGTGGGCAGACCCGTAGGGAGAAATTTTTTTCGTAGGGGGAAGGAAGAAGCTTGCTGAAGACCATAACTATTTGAGGAAAGCACCTATTGTGAGGAAATTACCTATATGAGGTACTTGCCTAAAAAGTACCTGTTTGAGGTACCTCCTAGCTCCCCCCCTCCTCTCTCCCCTTCTGGCTACGAAACTGATCGTGGCCTTACCATGTCCCTCCACTACACCGACGCCCAGCGGGTGTCCTATAGTGCGAAGTAACGTCGGCACTCACGTTAGAGCAAAGATGTCAGCTTTATCGAAATGAACTGCAAGCTACAGTGCGGTGATGTGCATGTCATAAGAATGTGTTTTCGCCATATTTTTCTGGCTTGAGCAATGGCGGACCATAGCTTGCCGAATTATAGAGCCAATATGTAACGTTCATAACACTGATATAAAAGCCAATAGCGGACACTGCAACCACAGTCGACGTTGCCACGATATGACGTCATTATAAGGTCTTTTTCGTAAACACTTTCAAGCACTGGCGTAGCTGTGTGGCAGAAAACTTGACTACCATGCGGAATTCCCGAGTTCGATTGTGGCTCTAAGCGTGATTTGTAATCTTTCCGTCCCTCCGATTTCTCTCTCACCGACAACGATGTCGACGCCTCCTCCCTTTTCTGCGAGACAAGCTCCATCACGCGTTCACGCAAAGAATTCCGAGTCTGTTATCGCCTTTGCTGGGTTAATACAAACTGTGAATCACCTGTGGCTCTCACCGACATTCCTTAAGCCGTGGCATGCGAGTATGTGCCACACGTGACTTAAGGAGAGGGTTTCATGACGTACGCGATGAGTATCATGCTATTTATGCAATGACCTGTTAACCGTGTTCGTCATACACTAATACCCTCCCACGCAGATTTTGGTGTGTGTCAAGTAAACGAGACGGCCACGAGAGCGCCCATACGTAGGCGGCTAGATGGATAGCTAGACAGATACGCAGCGAGAAACAGTCAAAGTGCCTTTGGTTCGCTAAGAAATGCTTCGCATTTGAAACAGATTCCTTTTTGTCCAGATTCCAGATTCCGGATTCGTTTTTGTCCACCGGAATGTCGGAGTACGCAGCTTCGCTCTAACAAACAAACAAACAAACAAACAAACAAACAAACAAACAAACAAACAAACAAACAAACAAACAAACAAACAAACAAACAAACAAACAAACAAACAAACAAACAAACAAACAAATAAATAAATAAATAAAAAATTGGCCGCGTATCTGCGTGCTTCGCTGTAAATGTCGTGTAAAGACGCTAGAAGAGGCGCTGTGTGAGATATGGACGCCATCTGGCAATACGTCGGGAAACATGAGTGCTGTGTTGCGTGCTGGTAGTCCCGGCGCAGCAGCAGGCGAAGACCTTTGCAGAGAAACGTCCGCACTCAACGAGTACTCTCCACACACTCTTTTATTTACACGTCGCCTGGGTAAAACAGGAACGCCAGAGCGGCGCCCACAACCGGCAGCCTGAAGGCCGTCCACAACACTGCTTTTTCATTTTTTAAATATTTTTTTTCGCCTTCTTGGCCTTCTCAAAACTAAAGTTTTTCAACACCAACCCATGGCATTCGTACAGTGCAATACAGAACCGAAACCGAAACACAACAATGAGCTCGTGCGAAGGGCACGGAGGAAGGCAAATTTCAGCGCAGTCGCATTTTCAGCTTTGTTGAAACAGCGCTCACTAGACGACGACGAAGTAAAAGAAGGCACAGGACAGGCAGCGCCTGTCCTGTGCCTTCTTTTACTTCGTCGTCGTCTAGTGAGCGCTGTTTCAACAAAGATGAACGCATACCAACTCGCTCAAGTCTCCATTCTTATGCATTTTCAGCGCAGCTTAAGAAACTAGGGTCCTTAAAATTACGTATGTATGCATTTTCTATTAAGGAACACGCCACCTAATACTTACCTAGTGATGTTGCGCCTCAGATATGCATGATATTACTTTTTGATCCGACACGTTCACAAGTATGAACAGCCGTACCAGTTCAAGGACGGCTGGCCCTTGGGCAAGTGGTTCAACTTTGGCCGAGTGGCTGAATCGAGGGACGTGCCGACAAACAGAAAGACAGACAGACAGAAAGACAGACCAAAATTTCTGCGTTTAAGTTCCCCAAGAAAGACTATCGTCTTTAAAAATAAACTGTTGATGCATTCACGAAAGCTTCGTGCACAATAACCGGAGTAGCACTGCCGAAAGGCCGATATCCACCTTCGCAAAGTGGGGTGCTGCACGGCGAAGTGCCGTAAGATCTCGCTTCACGAGACACGTGTGGCGGCGGACACAATATTCGTCCGCGTAGACACACTGATACAGAATCGCGGACGCCAGTACGCTTGACCAATCGGCCTGTCGAGAGCTCTCAAACAACAGGCGAATACCGCGAAGCAACGGATGACAGTTGCTTAGAGGAAGTGTTAAATGACGTTCTGCAGAAATTACCAGCTCACCGCATCATTGGAATTGACAATGCACCGTATCATTGCCGGCGAAAAGAGAAATGCCGATAACGGCCTGGAAGAAAAATAGAATCCAAGAGTGGTTCGAAAGAAAGAACACCGCTTGTAATAAAATGATGCAGAAGTAGCAGCTGCTTAAGTTGGTGGCGTCTATTAAGTCACGCTTTTTGAGCTCAGTCGTGGACACGGAGCTGAAAGAGCGGGTTACGTAGTACTCAGACTTTCACCGTACCACTGCAAGTATAGTTCCATAGAGCTTTTGTGGACTGACGCAAAAATGAAATCGCAACGGACAACAAACTTCCGTATATCGCCGATCGAACAATTCTTAAAGAAAATTAAGCACGTAAAGGCAATAGAATGGAGGAAGAAAATTCAGCACGCCATGAACCTGAAGTCACCATTCAGACTTGACACGTGTCGGAGTCACCATCTCCCACTGTCATCATCCAACTGGCTGAAGATGCCACGGAGGAGAGTGACTCCAACTCCGACCTGTTCAGCACTGAACCACTCGATGATGCATAGTGATTTCTTATTATTGAAAGAACAGCCAATTTAGGGCTACCAAAACTTTGAAGGTTATAATGTGACATTCACCGACCGAGCATCCATCCCCATGAATAAATAGGCAGTTCATTTGATGCCATATTTCGTTTGCTGAAAGATGAGTTCAGAAAAAAGAACGGTTGCCCTGAACATGTCATAATTAATAATAATGATAATATCTGGGGTTTAACGTCCCAAAACCACGATATGATTATGAGAGACGCCGTAGTGGAGGGCTCCGGAAATTTCGACCATCTGGTGTTCTTTAACGTGCACCTAAATCTAAGTACACGGGCCTCTACCATTTCGCCTCCATCGAACATGTCATAATTAATGTATGGGGATGAAAACATTCTTAAATTCTGATAAACCTGAATGGTAACAGAATTATAGAATGCGAAGCTTTTCTTTGGGAACCAAAGGGACTTTAACCATATCTATCTATCTATCTATCTATCTATCTATCTATCTATCTATCTATCTATCTATCTATCTATCTATCTATCTATCTATCTATCTATCTATCTATCTATCTATCTATCTATCTATCTATCTATCTATCTATCTATCTATCTATCTATCTATCTGTCTGTCTGTCTGTCTGTCTGTCTGTCTGTCTGTCTGTCTGTCTGTCTGTCTGTCTGTCTGTCTATCTATCTATCTATCTATCTATCTATCTATCTATCTATCTATCTATCTATCTATCTATCTATCTATCTATCTATCTATCTATCTATCTATCTATCTATCTATCTATCTATCTATCTATCTATCTATCTATCTATCTATCATTACATCGTATTCATGTAGTATGCAGAGCGATGACTACCAACAAGAAATTACGTATGAACAAAGCCGTGTATATACTGACGTCAATTACCTTAGCGCCATAAGCCAAGTGCACTAATCAATAAAAAGAGAGCGCGTCAGGTGCTCCGTTATATAGAGATGTAAAAATAAAGTTTCCTCCTTTGTTTAAGATGTTAAAGGGTCAGTGCATCTCTTTTTCTTGGCGATGGCTACGCCTGTTAAGTATAAAAGCCGCAGCCGATTTGCCCGAACTGCTTCAGAATTCAACGAGCAGACTACTACCTACTTCAACGGCAAGTGCAACTTATTTTTACTTTTTTTTTAGGTGGTATGCGATGCTTTAGCTGAATATATTTGATATTTGAAATATCACCTTCGTTCACATAACTTCGCTCTGAGGTGCTCAACAGGTTTACTATAATTGAAAGTGTATTATTTCTTTGCATGAACATTGATGGTTCATAAATCAAAATGGGACACAGAGTACAAGAATCAGTAGACGCGGTGACTGCAAACGAATCTTATAAAAAAACGCCATCCTCAAGATGGTCCTTACGCCATCAAAAACCAAGAAACAAATATGAAGCACACGCGTGCACCCCATGTGAACATGCAAAACTAACAGAATAAAGAATTGGAGGATGCTTGCGCTTCGCCTTGAAGAGTAGAACGCGATAGCTTCATTGGGCCTCGTTCTCATAATTGTACCATTCGCTAGCCTGGCTTCCCTTGCCGGTGGGCACGTCAATCCTGCCCGAGGAAAGGAACGTACGCGTAGCATTGACCGTTTTTGACGATCTTGAATGCACACGGAGACTGAAGTACCCGCTTCATTATACCTGAGGGCTTTGTAATGGGTGGATTTTTAACCACCCCTTCGATGCACAATTCCCATGGTTTGGTGCCTCGTGCGACACTACTCTTCTGCACGCAATGTTGCATGTGCTAACACAACTCCTCGCAATATATAACACTTCTACAGGTTTTTAAAATGCGTAGCACTTGAGGGGCCCGGCTTGCCGTCCGTCCATTGTCTCATGTCGCATGGGCACGCAGTGGTCAGTACAGGTTTAAAACAAGGCTACGTTGAAAACCAGTGCAGAATAAAGCAACGAAGTCTACATTAATATAAGCTACAGAAATAACGAAGAATTAATCGTAATATTTTACCTAAAATCGAAAAAAGAACACTTCTGAAGCATCTAGCAAGAGTCCCGCGCCGCGCAAGAGAGGGCGCCATTGGCTCGGCAAGCGCGCGATTGCCAAGGGAATCACCGGGTTGCCTGTGCTACGCACTTCTTCAGGTTTAATGGTTGTGGAGCTGCATCAGGTGCAGGATTTAGATCTATACCAAAGCGTGCACAAGAACGACAGTAGCACATAATTCAGCGCGGGATTTATAACTACAGAAATACTTGCACAAGAACTACATTAATCCTACATTAACCGCTGAATTAGCGCTGGATCAGAGCAGAGAGAGTGGTACATTAAGCGCTGGATTTAGAGTTTCGGTCTTACTCTCTCCTTGCCAGAGTATGACCGTTATGCAAACACACGTTCACTGTGAGGCCGCAAAAGAGACAAAGAAGCTTATTGATGGGCTTTTGGTTGACACTAGAGTATTAGGCGGAGCTGCCTATGATAACGTTGCTCGACAACGTCGCTGGCTGCAATTCCGTTTCTTCGTCGAAAGTGAGGAGCTAGGGCTTGAGTCGCATTCCTGGTATGTTTGTGGCTTCGGCGCTGTCTTGAGCTTTGCCTTAGCACTTCGTGTTGAGGCGTCATATACAGTATCATCGTCGTTGTTAGTTGGGGGCTGTGGCTGTGGATATGCTCTCAGTTAGGGCGAAGTTCTTGACCATATTCGTAAAGATCACGGCCACCTCGTAAAGATCACGTGCTACATGACGCCAAAAAGGCAGAAAAAGAGTGTTCCATACTCGCCGCCATGGCTGCGATCGGCGCTGACTAACACTCCTAGGTTTAAATGCACATATATACCCTACAAAGTGGACGGGGCGATGACTGCCGCCGTAGCTCAGTGGTAGAGCATCGGACGCGTTATTCGAAGGTCGCAGGTTCGGACCATGCCTGCGCCAGGTTATCTTTTCGTCCACTTTACTTTCTTCACATTTATATCCCAATTATCACAAATAACATCTATACTTTCTTTGGCATTATTGTCTGTTAGTTCTCATTAATATTGTGTCTAACAAAGAAAAACGAGCCCTTAAAATACATCTTCTTTCTTGCCTTGATTGTAGTAGGCCTGTTGGCGCTGGCGTATGTTCTTGAGTCTTACATTCATCTGCTGAGGAGGCAGTGTAGCAGGCTCCAAAAGCTTGCTGCGTGAAGGCAGCCACGTCCTTGTCTTTCTCCCCATCAGACGCTGGGCTGGAGACTGCAGGAGTCTCTCGGCAGTTTCTCCACTCTAGTAGGACTGTGTAGAACTCACGGCTGTCGTAGGGCGCCTTGCTCAGAAGCTGATTCGCCTCTTGGACGGTTCGCTCTGCAGCGCATAGGTGGGAAAGGAAAGAACAAGGGAAACTGGGTGCCACTATTCGAAAGCGCATTAAGAAGGTCTTAGGCCTTCCAAACAACACTAATGAGGAAAAGCTCAAGGCTGTTGGAATGCATAATACATTTAATGAGATTGCAGAAGCGCAACAAACAGCACAAGCTGCACGACTGTCCTCTTCCAAAGCTGGGAGGCGCATCCTGGAGCTTCGGGCTGCGAACCAACTATGGTAGCAGGCAAAAAGATGCAACTTCCACCCAAACTGAGGGAGCAGATTATGGTCTCACAAATTCCTAGAAACGTTCACCCACTCTACAAGGTCGGATGCCGGGCCGCTAGGGCTAGGTCGCTCCTCAGTTCCGCCGCTGCCACCCCTGAACTTGTGGCGTTCGTTGACGCAGTACTGTATCCCAGTACAGCCATTTTCATGGCTGTGGTCACTGACCTTCACGGTAAACTGCTCACAGCAGCATCTCTTCGAGAACTTATGCCGGCCAGGGTAGAGCCGGCTGCTATAGCAACGGCCGTGGCGATTCCCACGCGCACGCGCATTTTCACTGATTATCGGGCTGCTGCACGAGCGTTCATGACCGGGTCAGTCTGTGAGCAGGCGGCCCATATTCATACCAAAAGGCAACTTTGCACAGTAATGACAACATTGCACAGACAACATTGCACAGTGACAAGGCTGTCCTAAGGAGTTGAAAGCTTTGCTGCTGTCACTCTGTCCACGCGCATTCCCCATCCTTCTTCAGCAGGTCTGGTAGTGGTGCGCTTATCTCCGAGATGTTCGACAGGCCAGAATTCCCTGCAATGTCTTCAATTCCGCAGCATTCTCTGGGAATTGCATGGCCCAAAATGCCTTCTGGGTTTTTTCGAGCCGATCGAAAGTACTTTGCAGATTAGAAGAAACCATGAGTAACGCACGTCCATTTTGCGAAAGTAGCACCTTGCCGGGTTCAACTGGAGGCTTACCTCGAGGCGACATTGCAAAACACTTCGCAGATGACTGTCATGCTTATCCTTTGTTTAACCGGAGAGCAGTGTGTTGTCGATGACTTCTTCGACGCTGTCAAGGCATTGGAGTACTTCGGGCATTGCTCTCTGGAAAAAAGCCGAAGTGCCAATTCCAAACGGCATATGAAGGAATGTGTACCTCCCGTATGGCGTGCTCGTGGTGCACAAATATGAGCTGGGTTTGTGGAGCATTGTGTCAAGATTCAGGGGCAGAGTCCAATGTGGAAAACTAGTTCGCAGGCTCAATGTTTGTCTTAACAGGACTTTTTGAGCACATAGTTGGGGCATATTGATGAAAATGTTTGTAACAGTGTCCTGAACCGTCGGCTTGTGGTAGTGCTTCCTTTCGAGCGCCTGGCTGAAAGAAACAAGATCCAAGCATGTTATCGCATGTTACTTCGGGACCACCGCAACCATCTGACGGGTCCATTCAATCGGTTCGGTGACAACAGCTAGCACTCTGTTTGCCTTCGTTAGGTAGAGTTCAGCCTTGACCTTGTCACCGAGAGCCAGTGCAGTTTTGCGGGCGGGCTTGGCAACACCTTGATATTCGTAGAGGAGACTTAAGTGGCACACTACCCACATAACTCGCCTATGCCTTTCAAAGCCTCTTCAAGCGATCGTGCCGCTTTATAACGTGTGCTTTCGTCTGTCACTGTGGCCACAAGTTGGATGAGGCCTACTTTCTATGATGGTTCACCTCTGAGCATCACTTGCACTAGTTCTTGCACAACAAGAAACTGCTCGAGCAGTTACTCGCTTATTGAACGCTTGTATAGTTTACCGGCTACCCTATTTTTCTGTCCATTCAGCATTGTGTTCCTCGGTTTCAGTTCTTTGGGTGCTACCGCCTTCACTTGCTTGAGCGAAATCACTGAACCGGTTGCTCCAATATCCAAGCTGCAGCCCACTGGCATGCCTTCTATCTCAATCTTGCTTTGCAAACTCCACCCTTTTGCGTGCGACCCTGCGAGGTGGCATGCAGAAAGTGGCTTTATCTGTACTGCAATTTCGTGGTCCTCTCTGTACTGCACCTCTCTTGTTTGTCTTCTTTGACGGACAGACGCTCGTCAAGCGGTTGCGTTTGCCGCACAGCTTGCGTTTATTGCCTTCTTCAAGGCAGCCTTGGTTGTTGTGAAACCCCTGACCCCACTTTACGCATGTTTTATTTACGAGCTCGGGGACACTGTTTCGGCAAATTAAAAGTTTATTTCATCATCATTCTATTGCACCAGGCTGACCTCTTCAGGGCCATCCTGGCGAATGTATGCGCTACCACGGCTTCCTTGGGTCGATTTCTGCGTCTCCCACCTGCTCCTTGCTCCTGTCGCGTGCGAAAAATTTAAACGAGCTTGGGTAATTCTCAGTTTTAATTGATCTTTGCGACCGCTTGTCATTTATGTCTATGATGATGCGGATCTTTAAATTATGTCTCGTTTGCCCGCACACGGAGTTTTTCAGCGATTTATGGAAGCCTTCTCTCGCCTATTGGTCTTTCGTGCCGAAAACGAAGTCGTGGTACGTAAGGTTAATAGTAAAACTTCATTTGGGCCTAGTTGGTACATATTCTTGAGGTAAAAGTAGCAGCACGAACACACAAGACACCCCGCATAGAAAAGACACGGCACACACAAGCGCTGGCTATCAACTGCTTTATTGCTTTGGATGTCCAATGCATATACACACCAAGACAGCCTTACAGCTCGTGTGCACACACGTGTGCACACAAGTTTTTTTAGGAACTACTGTTGTGTGTGCACGTGCTGTAAGGCTGCCTTGGGCGTATATATGCATTTCACAACCGAATAAATAAAGCAGTTCATAGTCAGTGCTTGTGGGTGCTGTGTCTTTTCTATGTGGGGTGTTTTATGTGTCTGCGCTGCTAATTTTACCTCAGGTTAACAACAGGCTTGCAGTGTTCTTCAACTTTCACAAACAGCTTGTCTACGTCCTTACAATACGCTTTCGTTTAAAGTTAAGCGTGTGGTAAATCCTCTGCCCATCTTTGCCGTTTAAGACCAAAACCTTTGCCACTCGTACTTTTTAGGAAGCCCGGTCGCAGTCGCGTAGAGCTTTTACCCGCTCGCCAGAAATTTCTGTTATCCACAGATCTTGCGTTAAATTCATGGGCTTGGGAGCTGATAATAGCGACGTTTCTTGCTGTTGTTGTGGCCATTTGCAGCGGTAGCGGTTGGACGGTTGCGCGGCTGTCCACGAAACCTGTTCGTTAGCACTTCACAAGAAAGCCTACATCATCGGGGTCTGCGTCTTCTCACACCACATGAACCGTCGGGCACACAAAAGTGCACGCTGAGGCCACGCAGGTACAACGACGTTTATTGGCCTACTTTAGGTTGCCATTAGGCAAGGAGGCCGGTGCTGGCTAAGCCGGTGATGTACGACGATGTGGCTGGCCACAGTCCCAAAGTAAAACACCGTCCGGTGCTACCTCCTATCGGCATGTAATACCGATAGGAAAGGTCAGTGAAAAGGTAGCACACCTTACCGGTGCTCGGTTGTCCGCGGGTACTCATATCGAAAGGTGACCCCATAAGGTTCTGTAGAGGCCTTTGGCCGCACCTTTACCCACCGCATCATTGGTGAAATTGTCGAGCATCTGCCGCTGCTGTGGGAGGCAGAGAATTGCTGGCACCGGGTACCTACCGGTTAAATAAATGCAAGCGCCCTTCTGGCCTAGTGTTGGACAGAACGAAGTATATAGTCGCTAGCGCAGGTCCGCCAGACCTACAAATAAGGTCATCCTCTCTTTTTTTGTGAAATAATTCCTTGGAATGCGTCGCGCTTATTATGCAGCACACAAACATGGTAAATAACTAGTAATCACGAGAAAAGCGAGACAAGAGAAAAAGACGAAAAAGCAAGGAAAATATTTGTAAATGATGCCCGTGTTATCCCATTCAGTCAATTCATAGCCATTCAATCATAATGCATTGTCTGCAAATGCGTCCCATTCATATATCATGATTCCAAGGCATTCAGT
The DNA here is from genome assembly GCF_013339695.2 of Rhipicephalus sanguineus. Lineage (NCBI taxonomy): Eukaryota > Metazoa > Arthropoda > Arachnida > Ixodida > Ixodidae > Rhipicephalus > Rhipicephalus sanguineus. Next base: position 102,980,495 of record NC_051182.1, on the reverse strand, counting down.
ATTATATTACAAGAAACAAAATGAAAGAATTCGTTGTTTTGTGTGAGTTCCAGTAATTAATGTTAATGCGCACGTAACTAAATATATAATTTTTTAAAATTCACTCAGCTTCAACCCTAGGATAAAAGGAATAAACTATTAGGCCCGAAATGCATGCACAGTTTGTTTTTTCGTTATATTCGGTTCGAGCGGCGGTTCGAACGGCCGTTGAACATGGTAGTGTGCCCAGCAGGCTGATTCTCTGCAGCAATGCGCAGCACAATGAAGTTAAATGACCGCTAGTTGTTCACTCAGGAAGCATGCACGAATGCGCACACTGAGTTTCAGGCTATTTGAAGAAACACGCTGTGCGTGACGCGCCTCCGAAGTTGATGTACACAACTGTGTACACCATGACTGAAGGGGATATAGAAAAACTGGGACATGTGTTTCTATTTACAACCTACACAACATCATATTTCATCGGGGGAGAGAAAATACGTGCATCATTAAATAGACCTGTCTGCTGATCTTCCCATTTTACAATGCAGGTGCTTCTTTCCTTTCGAGATGGTCACTCCGCAGTGCATGATATAATCGCTTCATTTACCAACAGGTGCCAAACGGTGCGTGCAATAGTGGAAATGAACGTTATAGCAGCGGGAATTCTGCTCGTAGCTCACATCGTACTTGTGACAGCGCAAGATCAGTGTCCCGTCAGATACGGCACTCGTAAGTATCCCGCACACGTACCTCTTACGTGTGTTACACGTAACTTTTTACACGTAACTTTAGGTTTGTGTGTTCATCCGTAATGTTACCTTCAAGCAAGTCGTCGTTAAGTTACAGGTTTAAAATTTCTCACGCGTCGCGATGACGCTTTCTTCGGTTGTTTTCAACATCTGCCGTGAAACGGACACAGACGTTTCCTTTCCTGCAGTTCAGCACACGATCTCACGCACCGGAACTTCCCCGGCTTGTAATGGGCTGGTAACAAGTTGAGATCATCAACAAAAAAATTAAAATAAATTGAGGGGCCATTCCGCTATGAGGGTGGATGACCGGCGATGCTGTCGAACGTCCTACAGCGTTAGACAGTGCACATTATCGTTTCTTAAGGAATCAAAGGCATTTTCTATCTATCTATCTATCTATCTATCTATCTATCTATCTATCTATCTATCTATCTATCTATCTATCTATCTATCTATCTATCTATCTATCTATCTATCTATCTATCTATCTATCTATCTATCTATCTATCTATCTATCTATCTGTCTATCTGTCTGTCTGTCTGTCTGTCTGTCTGTCTGTCTGTCTGTCTGTCTGTCTGTCTGTCTGTCTATCTATCTATCTATCTATCTATCTATCTATCTATCTATCTATCTATCTATCTATCTATCTATCTATCTATCTATCTATCTATCTATCTATCTATCTATCTATCTATCTATCTATCTATCTATCCTACCCACCACGGTGGTTAATGTTTATGGTACTCGGCTGCTGACCGGAAGGTCGCAGGATTGAATCCCGGCCATGGCGGCCGCATTTTCGAAGGAGGCAAAAATGCTTGAGGCCCGTGAGCTTAGATTTAGGTGCACGTCGAAGAGCCCCAGGTGGTCGATATTCCGGAGCCCTCCACTACGGTGTCCCTCATAAACATATCGTGGCTTTGGTAGCTAAATCTGAACAATTATTTTTATCTATCTATCCCCCTATGCCTCTGTGCTCTCGTGGCCATTTCGTGAACTTGATTTGTTCCAAAATTTGTATGACGTGATGTCAGCGCAAGGAATATGAATGGCAGGTCAATGCAAGAATATCATGACAAGCATACGAGTCATATCTAGCCACCTGCGCATTTGTGCTTTCACGGCCGTTTTCTTGACTTGATATACACCGAAATTTGCACAGAATGGTGCGAATGTATGGGGAGTATGAATGGCAGGTAATATTGATTTTCATCTTTCGATAATTGTATTGACGTCAGCTTTTATTGGGGAGCACTTTAAGGGCCCGGCTTGTCGTCCATCCATGCATCGGGTGTGGCATAATCACGCTCACAGTAAAGCACTCAATACAGGCCATATTAAGACTTGCAATGCTCAAACCGGGTTAAAATGAGCGAACCAGGTCCAAAATAACATAATTACCAATATAACCAAGAAGAAATCGCCATTAATAATTTAAAATTGCGAAAAACATTTCGGAAACACGCGCCTGACTCCCGTGCCGCACAAGAGATGGCCGCACCGCCTCAGCTAAAGCACAACAGCTCCGCCCACGTGCACTTGGCTGGCACTTGGTCGCTACCTCTGAAGGGGAAACATGACTGAATTTCCTGCAGACTATACGTATCTCAACTGCCGTAACGAGCAGGAAGTGGATAAAACACATCAAAAAGTAGTGGGCATGTTGTACACCGAGTGTGCGAATCTCCCTAACACAATTCTACTCGTGCCGGCGAAACCCTACAGGCATTACCCCAAGCATTAACGTCATCGTCGGTGTGGTAAACGGAGCAGTGGGAGCTCAACGAACGGGAATCGCTGCGTGACCTTGTTACGCACTTCCTCGGGTATCACAATAGTGGAGTAGCATATTTTTGGTTACTGTGATAAACGCTGATTGTTATGGTTTGAGCCTTATACGGATTCTTGGACAAACTTTAATCTATAGCCGACCATGGTCGAGTACTTGAGTCAGTTGGATTGGTGTCGAACTTGATAACGAAACTGTTGTAGCAGAAATGAGCGGAGGACAGAAATACGAGATCAACACAGACGGACTCATGAGTCGGTAGCTTTTCGTTCTACGTGTATAAAATTAGTAACATCTCCCTGACCAAAGGGGCTCATTCTAACGCCTACACATTATTATTATATTATTATTATTATTATTATTATTATTATTATTATTATTATTATTATTATTATTATATTTATTATTATAATTTTATTACTATTATTTAATAATGCCATTTTTGTTGTTAACATTATTATTAGATGCGCATGTCAGCTTGCAGCCTGCTTCACCACGTGGGAGGGCCAGTATAGCGCCATCTGTAAAATCGGTCCATGCTTACCTTTATTTATTATTGATACACACACAAAAAAAATGCGTAGATCGCCAGCCATATACAGTGTCGCTGCACAACGCCAGATCACGGACAACTTAGCGTGAGAGGCGCCATATTTATTGCGAGTGGTCACAAGAAGGTCATAGGTGGGAGCGCGTTTTCGTATCCTAAAGTGCACAGCAGCGGAATTTCCCGTCGCCATCACACGCGGGAGAGTCAGGTTACCTGAGCAGAAACGGCACGTATGGCGTCACACCACTGCCGAAATTAAATGAGAGAGAATGGTTTTGCCTAGCTTTGTAAACGAAGACTATTTTGCCTGCTTGGCCCGTGTCATTGGGAAGCGCGGGGAGGGGGGGGGGGGGTCAGTAACCTATGCCTTGCCGCTTCGCAGCTTTCACTATTTTGACAGCGTCCTCACCCACAGAATCAGAGCGGACAGTGACAGGTGCCGCATTACTAGTGACGTCATACGTGACGTTTATGCTCAGGGCACGTGACTCTCCCGCTTGTGATGGCAACCGGAAGCTGCGCAACTGCGCTCTTTATGATAATAAAACATGCCAGGTGGGAACCTCTTCGGGGGCTGTCATTTAGCCTTGGAGTTCATAAATGTGGTCAAGATGGTGCAATCTAGCAAAGGTTTCTTGCATGTATTCTCAAGGACGCTTCAAACGACACCAGGCTTGTGGTAGCGCCCGAAAATATGGCGACCGAGGTCCATGGGTGTACACTGGTCTGGATGCTATCCGACTACGAAGGCTGTCTGCACACCCACGAAACAGAAACCTCGCTCATTAGACCAGAAATTGGCCGGTCTGTGTGGCCACCGCCGCCTACACGATGCTTACAAGTTGAGCATAGCCCACAGTCCCCAGTAGCTGTGCAGCACTTAACCATGGCGGCGGTGAGACCAGTAATGCAGCGGAAGGTGCTGAGATCCACAGAATACCGACAGGACAGCACTGGAAACCGAACATGGTAAAGTTCAACACACGAACCCTCACAGGTGAAACTTAACAATTCACAGAGCTCCTTGGCGATAGCTGGAATATCGTTGGCATGTGAGGATAATGGACTTAAGAGATAATGCATATGAGTATAATACGCAGACAGACCAATGAAGTCAAGCGCTGACTACCAACTAAAATTTTATTGGGAGGATCAACGCTCCCCGAAATTTGCATCAGCGCAATAACAAAATTATAAGTGTGTCATACTGTTTCCAAGAGTTTGCAGCCGGATCGGTGCACAAGCTACAGTCGGCTGGTTCTGCAAATAGTAAAAAATTGGGGGGACGCTTAAGCTTGGCCTTTAAGAGTTGAACGCGACAGGGATATCCTGCCCCTAGTGCGCACTTCGAACACTACGAGTGTTAACAGAATGCGCGCATTAAGGTGTGTGCCTTATGTAATGGGTAGCATGCTTTAAACCAGGGGCAATTATGTACGACATAGAGTTAATATACTGACTCTAGAGGAAAAGCTCCCCATAGGGTCCATGCATTGAAACCTATAACCGCATGGGTTCCGCCATGATGGAACAAAACGATCGTTGCCAGCGTTGCCAGACCCTGAGACGCTCGCTATATTTGACGGTGGTAATCAGTTTTAATCTACCAACCTAAGCCAGCTACGCGCTGTTCAGAGAACATCAGCTGTGTTTTGATGCGTGAAGCCGTGTGTTAGTGTACGGTTCTTTGTGCAGCTGGTCCGGTTGATAACAGTTAAAATTTCCACCTGTTTGTGCATGGTTTTAACTAGGCACTCCCTACCAAAGTTTCTCCGTTCGCTGGCACAAAGGTCACTCGACAGATTCACAGCTCGAAGCAAAGTCCGTAGGCCGTGGTCGCGCGCTGATTCGATTTGCAATGGCGAGACACCTGTATCAACGTTCTTTTTCAGCTCATTGCTGCCGTACTTCAGCGCAGAGAGCCGTAAAGCAGAACAATGTCGATTGCAGCATGCAGCGGCGAATGTGAGTGAAACATCTCCCGAAAGCTTCAATCGAAACTAAAGTTACACGGCCCACGAAGCTTTATCGCCGTTAAAAAGCATAAAAAAAATCGGTTGCGACTAGTTCGTACATAACTTTCAGGGCTTGTCTCATCTCTTCTTTGCCGTCCGTCCTGGTTTGCACTGATGCACTGAAGTTTCCAGCTCGAAAGAAAAAAAGGGCTGTCACATGAAGTCGAGTGGTATGCGGCGACAGAAAACGCACACAACGGGACACTATGACAACTACGAGATACACGTCGCGAACGAAGTTTCAGGGGCTTGACACATTCGCGTATACTCGCGAGTGTTGATATGGTGGTGCCATCTAGTTAACCCGCCTGCAAACGCTCCTTTCCGCGCGCAGTAAATTTCATAAATAGCCGTCGTATTCTTTCGTAGAAGTGTTCAAAATAAACACAAAACAATATCCGCAAGTTTTTAACTGTGCAGGTGCTTCTTTAGGATTGATATGTGATGGCAAGAATGACAACGTTCCAAGATGTCAGCGTTCTTGTGGTTATAGGTCTCGCGGCCCAGCTTTTCCTCTAGAGTCAGTATATTAACTCTATGATGTGCGAGAAACTTTTTCGAAGTTGCGATGCACCCACTACGTGGTTTTAAAGGAATACGCGCAGTAATGTGCCTTCTGTAATGGGTGGCTGTCTTTAAACCACGAAGTCGTTGTGATAATGACATGGTGTGACGCCCGATGGCAATGTACGCGTGTACCACGCAATATTACTGCGATATTACATCTCGTACTGTGACACCTGTATACAGGACGCGTAATTTTGGGAAGCATGAAAGTTACTTTCAGTGCAGCTACAAGCAGAGACGTGGCTGTGTGGTAGAACACCTGCTTGCCACGCAGGCGGCCTGGGTTCGATTCCCACCCGGACCCAATATTTTTATTATTTATTTTATTTGCAGCTTTTTAGATTTTTTGGTCACGGACAAGATGATGATTTTTCGCACACAACCAACGGTGCCGACGCCGACGGCGGAATTTCTGCGATACGAGCTCTTTAACGCTATCGCGTTAATACTGAAATCACGCTTTACTTGTGAGGCTTAGAAAGAAAACGAACGAAAACATAAATACTTGCGAGAGAGACAAATATATATAACTATTATTTAAGCTAAATAACTGTACTTTTGATGATATAAAAGTTACGAATCTCCCGTAACTAAACAAAACACTGGTTTAAGGGAATTTGGCCGCTGTAGGGACCGAAGTGGGTTACGAGTCCTCTAAACGCAAAGCGTTGAGAGCGCAGCAAGTTTACGAGTCGTCTCCCGATGTCTGTCGAGACAGCGCGCACGAGCGCTCGCGACCGTGCAAATATTAGCAAAGTTCGCAGTTGCTGCCCGAGAGACGCACCTCTCCCCTGCCCCTTCTACCGATGCTCCTTCACCCACCGAAAAAACGCCAGGCCTGCGCTGAAACCGCAGCACAGTCACAGCGAAAGCTGGAAGAGCGGCGTTTCTAGAGCCCGTTGTAAGCTCTCTTGGGGCTACAATACAATTACATTAGAAAGGTACCCACTATGCCATAAATCACAATTTTTGTGAAGTTGGGAAGCACCTTGTAAGCCATTATTCGTCATTCTGCGGAGAAGCGAGGCACCAGCTACACGTCTGTAAGGCATTATGTGCACTTTGTTGACGCGACGACTGATGACGATAAAGAATTATGGCTCAGCCCTTTGTAATGGGTTGGAAGCTTTAAACGGCCCACCAGTTATGTAATTTGCATTGGGTGACGCCCGTTCGCCATTTCCCTCTCCCGTCATGCTGTATAACGTACGTTGACGTGGGAGTGAGACGGGGGAGGGGGAACGAAGAACTTTACTGAGACCCCGAGGAAATGGATCATGCGATTATGGGCTTCCTTGGCAACCAATACAAGGGCACTTGCAAGGAACCCACTACGCTATAAATCATTGTATTTTACTGAGACCCCGAGGAAATGGATCATGCGCTTACGGGCTTCCTTGGCAACCAATACAAGTGCACTTGCGAGGAACCCAGTACGCTATAAATCATTGTAATTTTACTGAGACCCCGAGGAAATGGATCATGCGCTTATGGGCTTCCTTGGCAACCAATACAAGTGCACTTGCGAGGAACCCACTACGGTATAAATCATTGTAATTTTTGAGAAGTAGGGCATCAGGCACTGTGCCATTTTTCGTCATTCTACGGAGAGCCGTGGTACCTGCTAAACGCATGTAAGGCATTATGCGCACTTTGTTGATGCTGTGCCTGATGACGACGAAGAATTATGGCAGAGCCCTTTGTAATGGGTTGGAAGCATTCAACAACCCACTCGTTGCGCAATTCGCATTGTGTGACGCCTGGTTACAGAATTCGCGTTGTGCGACGCTTAGTGCTTATTTTACTCTTCTACCACGCTATATTGCACATGCTAATGTGGTTCCTTCCCGACATGAAGCCTGTATAGGACCTTTTTGCAAAGCAGTTTCAAGCACCAGCATGGCTCTGAGGTACAACACTGGGCTCCCACGCAGAGGACCCAGGTTCGAACCTCGTTCCATCCTGGAATTTTTTCTTATTTCGAGCGATACTGGTTACGGACACCGGCGGCGGCGGCGGCGGACAACTACGGCGCTAAAAACGGCCGGTGAGATGACCTCATAAGAGCTTTCGCTGTAAAACGGCCTCGGCGTTTCCTCTCTACATGACGAGTCATGAACTGCAGGGCTCGCAAGCGTGGTGATATTATCGCATGCGCCCTTCGGGTGACGGCGATGGCCGGCTCGTATCATTTCTTCTTCAGCCAAGTTTGTCCCCAGCGCTCGCATGCTTTTACTAGCGCGTATAATATAAGATGCGCGGGGCGATGTGATTGATTTGGACTTTGTACGGAACATGGCAGCTACGGCACGAACACGCCAAGAGTGCCCATGTAATTGCTATCGCAATAAAAAGTGCGATGTATGTCTTGACGTGCTGCACTGATGCGATAACACCTGTCCAGTGAAAACGCCGCGAGCAGGCAGGCAGGAGAATGTTATAAGTAGTGGCAAAAACTACTCAAAATATTTTTAGCCAAAGAGTCCTCTTTGCATTAGAAAGCTACCCCTGTCTGAATTCCAAAGATACTTTGGTTTGTTCTTGTGGTTTAACGTGCCAAGGCGACAGGATATCAGAGACGCCGTAGTGCAGGGCTCCGGATGACATCGACCATCTGGGGTTCTTTAACATGCACAAAAAACGCACAGCTCAAGGGCCTCTTGCCTTTCGGCTCCAGTGAAACGCGAACGCCGTGGCCGGGATCTAACTCGCATTGTTCTGCTCAGCAATTGAGCGCCGTTAACACCACGGCGACGCCTTTCCTGAAATAATGTACGACCACCCAGCAGGTGACTTTTGTCCGGTTATGTTTTCATACCTCCCTCCACCCCTTTTGAGTTCACTTTCAATAAATAAACTTTTTTACTGAGGCGATGGTGTCTGTTTGCGTAATGGGGAGCAGGTATGACTGTGATATTTTGCTTACCTGGCAGGAGGTTGCTATATTTTTGGTCGGTGGTTTAATCCGGGAACACGCACCAACCTTGGAAACCCATGCGTACACATTGAATGCAGCAATGATGGACACAGAGTTTCAGTATCAGGGTAAGTGTAATATTGAGTGCCATCTGCACCACTTAGCCATTATTGGACTGAAAACCTTAGATGCCTGAGCAAAAGCCGAAGGTGACCATCGGCATCAACGCGAGTGGAGAAATATCAAGAGATGACATCATGACAACGTTACAGGTCGCAAAACATTGTGACGTGATAATGACGTCACTATAATATGGCTTGGCATAGCGTCACATGACGTCATCTCATGACATCGCCGTTCTGTCGAAGGTGGGCCGATTCGGAGGCAGTGCAAAACCACGTGAGATGCAGAAAGCTTGCAATTTCTCCGATTCCAAAGGCAGTGAAAAACCACATTGGGTGCAGAAAGCGGAATCAATACAATCGACTGAGAAGAAAAATAAGTAGATGCCTGTCGCATAGAAATCGTATTACGCATATACATAAGGGGCCTAGTGAGTTAAAATAACGCTCCCAATATTTTGTCTAGCAAATGTTTCTAAAAAGACCAGAAGGTCTACCATGGCCACACTTCTCAACATTTGTTCAAATTTTATCACAATTGCAAATTTCATTCTCGTAATACAGTGATTTGATAGCATCAGCCTTAAAACACAATCAAATGCTGTATTAATTACGTCCTGTCGCGTATGCTTCAGCATAAGCTGCTCCAAATTTAATTATAAAGATATAAGTATTAGTTTTTGATGGTGTTTCGCTTAGCAGCTGTTGTTGGGCTTGACACAAAGAGGGTTATCTATGGGCCTCGTGCCTTAGGACAACTGTTTAACGTTTATAAACTGCTGCGTAGAGACATTACTCGTCAAGGGTTTATTAAAATAGGATGAACGACTCTGCGTACAATTTTACAGAAAAGTACATTATTACTTTAAAAGGCAAGTGCCATAAGAGCGTCGTGGAATGGCAACAACTGTGATTAGCTTTGACAATTTTACTATTTTTGGCAAATAATAAAAATAAGTATCGGAGTGATCACGGGATCAATTTAACTTTAAGTAGACGCAGACATTCTGGACCGTATGTGGCACTGTAGCTTTCATTTTACTTTCGTGCGCATTACTACTGCATGCGACAAAATCAAAACTGCTCTTTCACCGATAATGTGATGCAGTGAGGTGACAGCTAGCTCTGCATTGTATCACAACCGGTCTGGAGGCGTGCCGTTGTTGTATGCGCAGACTGTCGGTATTTCGTCCAGTATGAATTTGAGTGTCGATTGCAAGACGCACAAGTGCAATCTGCACAGGTGAAAAGTTTATGTGGTGTCGAAGTTAAACCACGTGGCTGTCCTCGCGACAAGTGGAGAGATACATCTTGCATCTTTTTTCTATCTTGCCTATCGTTTCTTATTGTAACCTTCATCTAAATTTATTCAACTATGAGCTGATTTTCTTATCAGCTTCAGGCGGGGGAAAAATATGATTGTGTTGTATACGTATCATTCTTTACTGCTACAGCACCGGCTGAGGCGTAAAGATATATGTTTTAAGGCGTTTCTCGCAAAGTTGTTGGGAGTTAACATTTATTCTGAAAGTACGAAAGTGAGAATGATCCTGTAAGTTGTCCATCACATTGCTATAACCATAAATTATTCGCTTTTGGGGTGAAACTGCCACTTTTTTTTGCACGAATTATCAGCGCCATCGAGCAACAGCGTCTGTGCAGGCTGTGTATAGCAGTACAACATTGTAGGAGCAAATCCCTCAGTTGCAAGGAAAGCACGGCAGTGGAAACGTACGTACAACTGTCGTATTTGATGAGCAGCTTCAGTGCACTTTTGTAGTGTCAGCATCATGGGCTGCAAAACCACGAGGCCAAATCGTTCTTACTGTTCATCCTCTGCTCTTCTGAAAAGCGAAAGTTGTACGCAGTAGCGATCACTGTTCTCTGATCAAGTATATACTGTTCTAGAATTTATTTTGCTGAATAATAGCTCCTAATATGTACGTAACTTCTTTAACCTAATTTTGCTTTTTTCTCGGACTACAGCTTGATTGGAGACTACTGCAATATTTAGGCTTTTGCTTAGGAAAATAGACATCAGTTCTTGCATATTATCTTGTTTTTAAGCAAACGATCATTCAAATACAGGTGCCAAGATGCCTCTGGAAGAAACCAACATGCCCCCGGTGCGCCGGGTGGACAAACCGGGGTCTGGCCTCAATGCTGTGCTGCTTGCCCCCCGGTGCCGCGACCGCGACAGGGATAAAAACCAGGATAAAGACAACCAGGCAGTATTAAAAAGGGAACACGACTTTTGAAACCAGTAATAATAGAGACATCAATAATCTAGGTGTTAATGCGTAGTATATGCTATGTGCCTGAGTGTTTCTGTCACTCGCATCTTTGGGCCTAATAAAGCATGTTGTACTTCGGGTGTCGTCCAGTATGTCTTGTGTTCCTTACTAGCTCGATTAGTAAATACACAGTATTAATAACGAAGTGCTAAGGTAAAAATGAAAACAAAGCCACAGAAACCATTTATCAAGGCTTGTCACAGTCACAGTAGAGGTACTCGTGTTATATACGAATGAGGACAAGTCACACCAAACTCTAAACTCGTCAGTGACGAAGTGTTCTCAAACGTCGTATTTATGTGTCCATTCTATTAAGTGACTGCTTGAGGGCACTCCGTTGGCTCCATCCACACCCTGTAAGGGTCGCAACGCATGGGCTTGCGCGAGGAAAATTCTTCAGAAAACCACGATCGCCGTGCAAAACGCGCTTGCTTGCACACGGTACGTTCCTAAATATGCTTTAATGCCGTCTTATGGGGCGCGCCTATGCGCCTTAGTAGATAGAACATTGGGGCTTCGGTACAGAGGGCAAGAGTTCAAATTCAGCCGTCGAAATGTCTTTTTTTAATATTTATCCGGCGCATGCGCTGCGCTGGAGTTCCTTGGGCGAACACGTCACTTGGCGTTACAAAAATAATTAAAACCGCTGTAAGAATGGCACACTGGGCGTGTTAGTTCAGCATATTTCGAGGTGTAAGGCGCGCCCACGACCAAGGACGAAAGGGAGAGTGATACACAAACACGGAGCGCCTTGCATCCCCGCTTGTATCCGGGGGTGCAATGAGCGGCGCTGACGTGACACCAGGTTAGATCTAATCGGCCGTTAATACATAAACTACTGAGGGCACCTAAAGAAAGTTATAAGTACTTGAAAGATATATTATCTCTGTATCAGCGTGTTTACGCTATGCTATATCATAATAATATCCTGGAGAGCGGCCGTGACTCAGCAGAGTGTGTAGAGCCACGACATCCACTACAGGAGGTGAACGGAATTATGAAACACACAGAGGACGCGTGAATAGTTGCAATGGTCAAAGACCAGCGACCGTCTTTGTGTCCTGTTGTGTCCCCATAAAATATTCACCTACTCCAATTTAACACATTAGCTATCATTCCAGCAACTAGACCTTGAAAGTAGCACCGGTGAGAGGCAGTTGCGAAATTACTGCATTCATCTCCATACTGCGTATGGTGGCGAAGGACGCACCGTTAAAGTGGACTGTCCCACCTTAGTTGCTTGTTCTTAATAATGCAAAAATTAGCGATCATCGAAGCTGGTGACACATGTGTCGACGTTTTCGAAACTTCGTTGACTGGCAGTGCATGGAATTTTGACCGAGTCATGAACGTTGGACGTCTTTTCTTTTTAGAATAACAGAGATCTCAGCTAGTTGATAAGTATTCCTTCTAAAATGACAGGGCATGCCAACATGGACACAAGAAAGAAGTCAGGACACCACAAATGCCGACTAACAACTGAAGAGACGCACAACGGCGAAAAAGAAAGAAGGCACGAAAACTTGTCTGCGCATGCTCATGCAACAGGCGAACCTATCAATCCGGCACGCATGGCTGTCTACGTGGAAGATAACTGTTAAGGCATTTGATTTCATCTTTATGCAAGTTAATCGGCGGTTGGCTCACGCATGCGATACCACTATTCTCGATATGCCATGCTTCAATCATCAGGCGCGTTTCTTCATTTCTATGCCGGTACAACACTGCGCATTCATCGAATTTTGGCGTGCACTTACAATCTCTTCAATGTAAAGATAGATTAGAAGGTGAGCCTCGTGTTAGCGATCTATGTTCCAACAATCTCTGGCTAATGCATCGGCCCGTCTGCCCTACGTAGAAGTGGCAGCAGCTGAAAGGGACCTTATACACCGCACTCGTAGGGCAATCAGTGAATTTGTTGGTGTGTTTTACGAAACAAATATCGGTCCGCTTCTGGTCTTTTACTCGCTCATTCTTCCTCTGCACAGCCACACAAATCTTACCTAGCTTATTGGCAGCCGCGAAAAGAACATTAACGCCGCATCTACTTCCTACTCTCTTTAGCCTGTGAAATACGCAATGAATGTACTGTATACCTACGACACGTTTCTTCCTATCGCGTTGTGCAACCATGCTCGGACATAACACAATGGACTTCTTTAGACGTTCAGCGACAGTGGCCACCGCATCACGAGGATACCCTACATCTAAAAGACGCGCAACCTGTACGTTAAAGCTATCACTCATTTTGTGCTCACAAGACTTTGTGAGGGCTGACTTAAGGCAAGACATGACGATGCCGTTTTTTACAATCTTCGGGCGCTTCGGCGGAAAATTTAACAGCGGTTTCGAAGATCTAGGAGAATACTGCCAGCACACGTGGTTCTTCTGGAACGTTGAGGAAATGTCTAGAAATTGTATTCCATTATTCTGAGGCACCTCTTTAGTAAAGCTCAGCCCTCCTCCATTTAATTCAAATTTTTCGCTCACTGAAGTTACCACTGTTTAGAAGCCCTCACCGCTACAAGAACTCAAGTAATCGTCCACATAACGAAAAACCTTAATAACCGAATTACCTAAGGCGCCTTCCGAAAGTTTGTCAATCTCGCTAAGGTATAAATCACAAAGAACATAAACGCCTTCTTTCCAACCTACCAGCGTTGACTATAAATACATGGAAGAATTTCTAGAAATGCCCCGGTAGAAACACCACATATATCGGTTAAAACCGTCTCGTGCCCTTGTTCCTTAATACGTTCATTAACACATTTTAACAAGTCCTCATGCGGCAAAGAGTAATTCAGGTCTTCAATATCCATACTAAAGTCTTTACAACAGCCGGGGTTTTCCTCTGAGAGAAACTGAACTAGCGCCTGAGAATTACGCATACGAAAAGGGCCTGAAAAAGAGGTTAAGCAGTTCTGTAAATGACTAGATACAGCGACTTGCCAGGTGCCCTGCTCTGAAACGATTGCTCGAAACGGAATCTCGTTCTTATGTGTTTTGGCTGAAAAAAAACAATTCTGAAGTAAGTGATTTAGCCTTTTTGACATTACAAGCTATTCTCTCAAGATTATGTCTTAACAAAAGGTCGACAGCACGTTGCCTAACTACCGATGGTTTAGGTTTTACGTCCTAATATTCTTTTTTTATGGCTGTTAATGCTTTTTCTGAGAACAAACTGTCCGGCGTAATTACAAAATACCCTTCCTTATCCGAAATTACTGGCCTGAGTTTCTTCCCGACACAGTAATTAACCAAAGGCCGGGTAGGATCAGAAAACTTGAGATGCACCTTAGAACCCTTGGTACTAGCAACCCAGTCTAATGTGTTAGTGTGTTAATGAATGTATTAACGAACAAGGGCACGAGACGCTTTTCACCGATAAATGTGGTGTTTCTACCGGGGCATTTCTAGAAATTGTTTGCATGTATTTAAAGTCGACGCTGGTAGGTTGGAAGGAAGGCATTTATGTGCAGAAATCAGGGATATGTATTGGTTCTAAGGTTGCACCGGTTCTTAGTGATTTATACCTTAGCAAGATTGACAAACTTTTGGAAGGCGCCATAGGTAATTCGGTTATTAAGGTTTTTCGTTATGTGGATGAATACTTGATTTTTTGTAGTGGTGAGGACTTCGAAACGGTGGTAACTTCAGTGAGCGAAAAATTTGAATTAAATGGAGGAGGGGCAAGGAGAATCAAGTATGTCCTAGTTGATAGCACTGTCTCGCCTTCTGTTTTGGCTGTCTCAGTTCATCGCTTTCGTTCGTTTCGACTACCTGTATCAGTACGTAACGCGGCGCATGCACGCAACGACTACAGTAAAGATTACTCGCTGTCTTCTCGCATTGTGAAAGTACAGTTACGGTTGTAGCTGAAACAACTTTGTGCTTTGACTCCCCGTGTTCGTGAGACCTACCCGTCGTTGTCGAACGTTCACACTAGCGTTATACCACGGTTAGCGTTGCGCGGTTGGTTGAATTCAACTGAACTCGGCACATTGTCAAAAGTTCGGCGCCTGCAATTTACGCTTCGGGAAAGCTGCTTTATCACGCCGGAACGGACGTGTTCGTGCAGCAGGTTTTATACGCCTGTAAAGTCCATATTCTAATAAAAAGAGAGTGCAAGCATGACGCGAGAGCCGGAAAAAGATAGTTGATCCCTCCATATAGGAATCGGAATAACACGAAAGTAAAGCGTGCCGTTACAGAAGTAACTGAATGCTTACTATACATTGATATAAGAGAGTCTGCACAATGTATATTGATGTATGGCAGCTATAGCACCGTTTAACGTGGATGCACCGACTTTGATGATTGGTGGTACATCTCCATCCCGACGACTAATGTCCATGTTAAATGACTAAACAAACCCTTGTGGTAGCTGTAGTAGTTAACGGCGAAAGCGTAATCAGAGGATTAGGTGTGATAGCCAGAAGAGCGTCGCATATTGGACGCAGAGCTTGGTCGCCATCCCCCGCCATGTTAAAATGTGATTGAACGCCCACGGCCGGACTAGAGGGAAACGCAAAGCGCGAGGTGCCGCCCCGGTAGCCCGGCTGCGATTTTTCTCGGGGCGAGCGCGACAGCGGGGAACGCGGTGTTACAGCAAGGTGAGGCAGGCGCGCGTCGCAGAGCTAGTTTTGGTTTGGATTACCGTGATGCTATGAGCGAGGCCAATGCTTTTACGACACTTGGGGTAAGGTCCCCACCTCGCGGTGGGTGAGGGCATTGACGAAATTGAACTTTTATTGAAAGCGCGCCGAATGGGACGGACGTGTAACGCGTTGCAGGTGCTAATCGCGGAGGCCACAGTGATGACGAAATACTTGACTTTACCTCTCCCAGAGGGCAACACCACCTCGCCGACCGGAAGAGTGGTAGATATAAAAGGCGCGTTTGTAAAGCCTCTAGAGTCTGTGACCGTAACGCATTGGATAGCATGCCCGGCATCTGTCGTTGCGGACAAAACGATCGTGGGTTCGATACCCGTTGACAGAAGTTTTTACCACGAAAGTGTTTTTTTCCGGGGTCCACCAAGACTTCAGTGACGTATTTCCGTCACGGAAATGACGTCGAAAAAATTTACCCGATCAGATGGCAAAGAAAAAACTTCGGTCAACGGGCATCGAACCCACGACCGCACGGTCCGCAACAACAGATGCCGGGCACGCTATCCACTGCGCCACGGTCACAGACTCCAGAGGCTTTACAAACGCGCCTTTTATATCTACCACTCTCCGGGTCGGCGGGGTGGTGTTGCCTTCTGGGAGCGGTATAATAAAGTAATTCGTAATTACTGTGGCATCCGCGATGAGCACCTGCAACGCGTTACACGTCCATCCCATTCAGCGCATTTTCAATAGAAGTTCAATTTTGTCAATGCCTTAACACACCGCGAGGTGGCGATCTTAGCCCAAGCGTCGTAAAAGCGTCGGCGTCGCTCATAGCATCGCGCTAATCCAAACCAAAAATAGCTCTGCGACGCGCGCCTGCCTCACCTGGCTGTAAAACCGCGTTCCTCGCTCACGCGCTCGCCTCGAGAAAAAATTGGCCGCGTATCTGCGTGCTTCGCTTCAAATGTCGTCTAAAGACGATAGAAGAGGCGCTGCGTGAGCCATCTATGGACTCCATCTGGCAATACGTCGGGAAACATGAGTGCTGTGTTGCGGGTTGGTAGTCCCGGCGCAGCAGCAGGCGAAGACCGGCGGTGATCAACGCGACCGGCGGGGACGCCAGCCAGTCCGAACACGCGGTTTGGCGCGAAGTGCCGAAGCAGAAGAAACTTCCGCACTCAACGAGTACTCTCCACACACTCTTTTATTTACACGTCGCCTGGGTAAAACAGGAATGCCAGAGCGGCGCCCCATGGCATTCGTACAGTGCAATACTGAACCGAAACCGAAACACAACAATGAGCTCGTGCAGAGGGCACGGAGGAAGACAAGTTTCAGCGCAGTCGCATTTTGAGCGCAGCTTAAGGAACTAGGGTCTCTAGAATTATGTATCTATGCGTTTTCTATTAAAGGAACACACCATCAAATACTTACCTAGTGATGTTGCGCCTCAGATATGCGTAATGTTTGCTTTTTGATCAACAATGTACACAAGTATGGACCTAGTCAGTCGTTCAAGATGGCTGGCCCTTGGGCAAGTGGTTCAACTTTGGCCGGGTGGCTGAATCGAGTGATGTGCCGACAAACAAACAGACAGACAGACCAAAATTTCTGCGTTTAAGTTCCCCAAGAAAGACTATCGTCTTTAAAATCGCGGCCAGGCTACCGGGGCGGCACGACACGCTTTGCGTTTCCCTCTAGTCCGGCCGTGGTGTTCGATCACATTTTAACATGGCGCGGGATGGCGACCAAGTTCTGCGTCCAATATGGCACGCTCATGTGGCTATCGCACCTCGTTCTCTGATTACGCTTTCACCGTTAACTACTACAGCTACCACAAGGGTTTGTTTAATCATTTAACATGGACGTTAGTCGTCGGGGTGGAGATGTACCACCAATCATCAAAGTGGATGCATCCACGTTAAGCGGTGCTATAGCTGCCAGACATCAATATACATTGTGCAAACTCTCTTATATCAATTTACAGTAAACATTCAGTGACTTCTGTAAAAGCACGCTTTACTTTCATGTTATTCCGATTCCTATGACGGAGGGATCAACCATCTTTTTTTCCTTGCCGCCTGATCGTGTAAATTTTTTCGACGTCATTACCGTGACGGAAATACGTCACTGAAGTCTTGGTGGACCCCGGCATAAAACAATTTCGTGCTAAAATGAGGCGAGCAGTTCAACTTTTCTCGCATTGGTTAAAGCTCAGCTAGCTGCCTCACGTCTAAATCAGCGGGTGATGCTCCAGCGGCACGGAGTGCTTGACGCTAACCTTCTCAGGCTTTTCTAGTACCATGGCCATATAATTTCGTTTTTTCGCACGACGCAAACGTTTGTTCACGAAAGTACACGGCTGCTACTGCAAGCATGCCATATAAAAACAATAATCACATGCTTCATACTGCACAACGCACAACATCGATAGCGCGCACGGGTTCACTACGCAGTTCATATGGACTATTACGTATCTTGAACATAACAGAATGAGTCGTACATCGAGGTATACGTCCTACAAGGTGTTATCGCGACTTTGAAGATGCATTTTGCGTGGAGTCGGTCGTTGTTGTCATCGATCGTCTGCTCTTCACCTTAAACGTGATTGACGAGCCTTTCTCCTTTTATCAAGTTCGCTTTTCGGAAGTGCTTGTCGAGCTCGGAGATCTTTTTGAAGCGGCGCTTCAGGCGGTAGATTGTGAAGCGACGCGAATGTATCGCGAGAGCTCTGCACGTGCGCGGAAGCGAGCTGCGGCGCGGCGTCGAGAACGGAGAACGCTCGCTGCATGCTCCCAGTTTCTATTTTTCTGCCAGAGATGTCACTGCCTGTCAAGAGCAGCAGCGCCACTAAGCGATGCTTGGGAAGCCTATTCCTTTGTGTTTGTACAGCGTGCTCGTAGTGTCGACTATGGAAAACCAGCTATAGCCCCTACTTTGTCTCTTCGAACTAACAGCTCAATTCTTTTGCAAACGCGGCCGCTGCAGCGAGCGATGTGACCTTTGTGCGACCTATAGCTGCAACGCAAACATATTGTCGCCTATGATCACACCTCCCTCTTTCTCTTTCTTTCCCCTTCCCCCTTACGCCCGTGAGGAGTAGCAGGCTAGAAACCCGCTTTCCAGGCCGTCCTCTCCTCTTTCTTGTAATTAAAACATATTCTTCTTCTTGCCGTGAAAGAACAGGACGTACCCCCCCCCCCCTCATGAGATAAGCACACGTGCACGGGCGACAACACCCTGTAGAGCAATGTAAATGTTGGACGCGCGCATCGTTACTAGAAACGCTGGACGCGCGCATCCAAAATCCTGCGAAACACGAGCGGGGCGTTGACTTTTGCTTATGATGGTATGTGTGGCCAATTACCCTTTGTACCGGGTGGACTTGCTATTGGTGTCATAGGCTAATAAAAATTAATAATAAATATGCAGATAGTCAGGAGGCACATAACTCCAGCACTGTACGTGTCTCTCGTATCCTTCCACCACGTCTAGTTTCCACAACACCCGATGTATGTAGCACAGCAACTACCGCCACGTCTGAAGGTATGCTGAGACAGTGGTCATAGCGTTCGCAAGGCGCGCAGCTGCCGTAGTGTGCGTTACGAGCGTTACGATCGCAAACAGGGTTTGTCGTGCACATTGTCAGTTGTGCAAGTTGCGCTTCTTGAGATAGCCAATCAGAGCGGGCGTTGCTCAGCGTCGTCTGAGACGATTTGAACATGGCGCCAGTAAACAGAAGAGCGCTAAGGCAGGTCGATGAACAGCAAAGGAAAAATGAACTTTTAATTTTGTTTGCTCTTTGTCGCAAGAGAAGGCGACGAAGTAGGAAGGTATAGGTGCGACAAGTGTTCTTAGAGTGGTTGACGGTGACTTTTACAATCTGTTTGCAAAGCTGAAGGCAACGGACACTGTCATGTTTCACAATTTCGTGCGTATGTCGCCGCAACAGTTCGACTTTCTTGAAAACATGGAGCGACCATACATCGACGTGCAAAGAACCCACTTGCGACCCTGCTTCTATTCAGCGGAGCGCTTGACAATCGCTCTGAGGTAAGATATGCTCGCAGTTTTTATTGTCATTACTACCACCTAGCGCTAAAATGGCACAAGCCTGCGCTAGGCTTGCACGTTGCTGGGAAGCGATGCATTCTTTTCATAGGAATACTCCAAGAGAAGTGCATTATACCCCTGTCACACTGGACGTTTTAATGTCATTCGAAAGGAATGACATTCGCATCTAAAGACATTATGGGCCTGCTACACAGTGACATTTAATGTCATTAGATTCGAATGACTTATGAAATCGAATGAGTTCGAAAAACACATTCGCCGTCCCAGACGATCCGAATGTATAATCTCTACCCCACAGACTACTTAAAATGTGGCATTCAGCATTCCCAATTTGACACGCATTCATACAAACTCGCTATTAACGATGCATTTTAAGGCATCTGTCATTTTAACGAAAACAGGCGTACGCAAGGCTGTTGCAAACCTTTTTTTACTCTCCACCTCAGTGGCGTCTGGCCACCGGCGCTGTCTGCCATAATCTAAACAGACACCTGTGTGCACGTGTATATGCAGGATGGCATCAGCTCCACGCATCAGCACTGGATCCAGGCGGAGACGTTTGCTCTCATAAGGCTATGGGAAGACAATTTTGCGGAGTTCCATTGCAAACTGTTTTCCGTCATGGAATCGTGTGAGACCGCGCTTTGAAAGTGAACAAACGCGGAACGCTCTGGGTTTCTGTGTGTGTGCTGTAGCACCTAAAAATGCCACGGGTAGCTCTGCCGTTTCGCGTTCGAGAAAACTTCAATAGACGCGGCACATTTTTTTCTTTTCTTTTTTTCTCCGTCACGCCACGCATGCCTTAAGCGAACGCACTACGCCTTGTTTCACATGCATACTCAACAGGTTGCGTCTTGATTCTTCTTCTATCTCACGATAAAGCCTCTTCGACTGTCTTATGCACTTCTCTCGCAATGCCATGTACAAAGCAACTAAATGTTTTAGATGCTCCAGCCAGTGCCTCCTTAGCGTCGTTGTTCAGCGGCACTACTCTGAGGACCGTAGCGTGCACTGCCATGTCAGCCATGTTGCTTGTGTTCATTCTCTCGGCTGTGGCTACTGGTTAAGCATTGTGTTGGCTTATGCTGGCCAGATATGCTGCGATATAAAATTTTTATCCGCGTTTATTTAGTGAAGCGACTTCCCACATGTGCGGCCATTTTTTGTCTGAATTGCCGACATTGGTATCATGAACGAATGACATTAGGTTTTCCTCTGTAGCGTCATCACGGATCGAATGGCATTCGTTGCGTGGAACGACATTCGAACCGAATGACATTAACACCTCCAGTGTGACAGGGGTAATGGAAGCATACTCAAACGAAAGCCCTGATTTACTAATGGCACATTTTATCAAATTATGCGCACTCCTTTTATTTATTCATGTATTGTAATAAACAATCGTTTACGTAAGCCTGCAAGGGAAATAAATTTAAAGGAACTTTGACTATGGCACTGGTACCGACCGGCTGATGTAGAGTCTGGGAAACACGCCTGTCGTACCTGATAGTTTTAGGGCTTGGGTAATTATTAATTAATGTAAAGCTTAACATACGAGGGAACAACATTTATACGGTTATATGGGTTATACGTTGTGTTGTTCAATTAGGGCACCATAGTGAATATTGAAGGCAATTTCGACTCCAATTGTCTCAAAAGTTTGTGCGAAGGTAATGTGGTTTGTAATAACTTCTTATGTCTTTTTTTAGATACCTGGCCAGCGGGAATAGCTACCAACCAGTCATCGTCCTACAGTGTCAGGGTCGGCAAGTTTACAATGTCAGGCCTGGTTCCGAAAGCTTCTAAACCAACATGAAAAGTTCTCTAGCCAATAGTGTTTCCAGGACTAACCCGGGAGCACCTCGCTGCCATTGCCGAAGAGTTTTCGCGACGATGGAACTTCCCAAACGGCGTCGGCGTTATAGACGGAAAACATATTCATCTCGATGCACCACCCAACGCTGGAAGCTTGTACTTCAACTACAAGCAAGAATTCTGTGGGAACTTGATGGCCTCAGGTGACGCGGGCTACAAGCTTACTTCAGTCTGCATCGGGTGCTACGGGCGCGAGAGTGACGGGGGTGTTTTTGCAAAATCAAATTTGGGTAGGCTTGTCAACAATGCTGACAACTTCCCTGCTCCAACAGATCTTCCAGTTGGTGGTCCAAAGTTTCCATATGTATTTGTTGCCGACGACGCGTTCCCCCTCAAGTCAAACTAACGAAGCCGTACCCTGGCATGCATGCAGCAGGCACACCAAAAAGAATTAACCAATTAAATCTTTTCTAGAGCACGTCGATGCATTGAGAACGTTTGGAATTATGTGTGTCCGTTGGAGAGTCCTGAGAATTAGAATGAGCCTTCTGGAGGATATTACGAGCAGTTGTGTCTGATTGCTGCTGTCTTCACAATTACCTTATGCAAGAAGGAAGGCATGCTTGAAGTTATTGTCCATGGAACTTTGCAGGTGCTATTGACAGCTCAGTAGGAATGGTCGCAGGCTATTGGAGAAATACTGTTGAGGACTTACCTGAAGTTGATCGGCAGGGCTCAAATATGCATTCCAGAAGAGCAGAAGATGTGCGGGATAGCTATGCCAGTTATTTCCATGGGCCTGGCGCTGTCACATGGCAGCGGAAGTGAAACTTCTGTCGTATTCAGTCATTTTTTTTCATTCGCAAAGCCAACTGATAATTTACGATTGATGCAATATTTTGACTGGTCCTCAAGAAAGGAAAAATAATTTTTTTTTGTAAGACATTATTGAACATATTTGTCTTGCAAAACCAATAACAGGCCTTGTTTTACCTGCCACATTGAGTACACTTGCAACACCTAGGAGATCATAACTGGCGCCGTAGGCCATGAACCTCAGGGCATATTATCTGTGCATACAAACATTTAACACAAAACTGAAAAATGAGGTGCCTTCCTCATCGACTACATCAGGTAGAATATCCACAGCAGCGTTGATTTTTTAATAATCTAATACAAGACGTTCTATCGAGTACATCTCTTAAAATATCACACAGCATGGCTGAAGCTGTAATATAATAATGTAATTCAACATTTTGTATCGAGTAGATCTGGTAAAATATCACACACTATGGCTGACGCTGTAATATAATAATGTAATACAAGCGTTTGTAGCGAATACATCTGGTAAAATATCACACAGCATGGTTCACGCGGTAATATAATATAGCAAGACAACACGTTTGCTGGACTTACTTCTCGTTTTGTTTTTGCAGTGGCGTATTGTGGTGACGCCGTACGTAGTCAGGTAGTACTAAGGCATTGTAATACTTGTACACTTGTTCCGGCTTGCTCAGTCACCCGGCCTAATCGATTTCAGCGGCCTCGCCAGCTTATGCATTAACCTTGCACTGAGCAGCACTCGCATTCTGTGGCAACATTAGGCCTGACAACTTCTTGACATTAAGCTGCCACCACTCCCAGTCCCACACTTCACAAATGATAGAACATGAAAACGTTTTAGCACGACAGACATTTTTTTACAGCAAGTCACATATACATTTAAGCACACTGACCATGATGAATTGATGATGAGAACAGCTCACAAAGCGCTAAATTATGCAACAACTCGAGTTATATGAAAATGCTCGGGGCATTCCCAACACATTTTACTGGTTGTATACAGTATAGTTGCTAACACCTTCATTTTCAAAAGAAATAAATGTTAAAAACTGTTATATCAGCACCAAATGTGTGTGTGCCTGTCTTTAGTGAACACGAATAAAAGTATGTGTGGATTCAAGTCGCATGTTCTGCAACAGGGCCAAGGCAGACCACGTAGCGCAGTCTGCCATGGCCTTGTTGCAGACCACGTAAGCTTACAAGCACTTTTACTGGGTAGTTGATGGAAATGCAGCCTCAACTAGCATAGCACGCATCTTTAATTTGAAGTGCGCTGTGGCTTCTTCATTTACCTTAGCCAAAAATGGCTTGAGACCTAGAAGAAATGCTTCATCCCCACCGTCAGTCGAATAAGTGAGGTGCAGCACGCGTTTGCGAGTATCCATGAGTGTTTTGAACATCAACTCATCGAGGTCACTCTGCTTAATTCTTTTAGAACAGCCTCACTTCGCTTGGTCATGAGGATACCTTCCATTATCACATTGATGCGCTCTCTGTGTGTTGTTAGAAGGGCAAGCAGGGGTTTCAGCGGCTTCATTGACGTCATCTTCGTTGGGGCTTTCCACAGCGACAAAAAATGTGCCACAGATGTCCTCAACTATCGTGCTTGTGTTGTCAGGACCTAATGAGCACGATGCAAGAGCGGGCTGTACAGGGAACAGGCGTACAGCTGCTTCCATGCCAGACACCGTCCTAAATGTAGAGACACTTTATCAGATGTATTCGGTGTCCCCGCGTGGCGAAAAAACTTGAATTACATTCCAATATTTAATGTAATTTGGAAGATATCATGTTTTCACACACAAAACTACACATTAGGCTAATTTGATCTTCGTGTACTGTGCAGCAGCGACATTTCAATGCCGAAGCAAGTAAACACAATCTCTATAACTCTTTCACATTAAACAATGGAAACCATTTAATGCCACAGAAGTGCAAGTTAACTGCTTTAATGTGATACGCTGCATCAAAACAATTATAAAAATAGCATGCAATGCTTGTTTATTGCTGAATAGCAAACATTCTCAACACACTTACAGCTGGCAGAATTTGTAACTGCAGATTCAATAAATCTAGTCTATCATTTTAGTGCCTACAAAAGGAATTTTAATAAACAGCATTGTTCCTCAATGGAGTGATATGTCACAAAGTAAATGGAACAAATGATAGACTGGGTGCAGATCCTCGTGCACAATCAAAGGCGAGTATAAAACATTCTAGTGGCAGTCCATATGCAATAATAGTCATAATTTGACAAAAGCAAGTGCGGGAGGCGATGCACACGTTGAAACACAAGAACATTAAATACATCTCACTCTGTGTTTTAAATGGCATCCCCCAAAACATCAGGTGTAGCATCAGGACCCACTGCTTTTCAACTTCTTCTGCTCCGCTGACCGTCCTGCTCCTGATTTTTCTTTGCCGCAGAAACTTTTGTCTCAGGTATGTCTATCGGTGTTGGATCTCTGCGAATGCATATAGAAACGCAGCAAACAAAGGAATAACTTCACTAACAAATAAATGCAAAAACTGCATCTAAGTACAACATATGTTTCAGGGCCTCTGTAAGCTGTCTATGCACAGCAGTACCATAAACCAGAGACGAATGTACGAATTGATCACTCGCGTTTGATGTATTCACGAAAGGCAGTATTCTGTATTTACGAGTCGAACAGTAAGTCATAGGCGCATGTCTGATATTCCATAAACTATGCCACAGTAATCAAAATGCCGGCGTGCATTATAGTATGAATGCTCTGAACCTCATCTGGACGCCGTTAACACTCAGTCGAAATTCATTTCATGACACTCCATTTCAGCATACTCGCCAACTTACACGTTTTTATGTTTACGTTAGGCGGCACTCACATCCTGTAGCATGTAGAGTTACTATCTTGAATGAATAAAACGTGCGAACGAACAAGGACGAACTGAAGAAACAGACTTTTCGAAATAAAGTTTTAGTTGCCAGTCTGCGCCATGGTCTGTTGTTTCTTCTGTTCGTCCTCGTTCTTTCACGCGTTTTATTCATTCAAGATGGAATCACACCAATTTGCCCAGTTAAATGTTCTAATGCAATAGAGTTACTACATATGCTACCTTTAGGTAGCAGACTTGCGCATCTGTCTTCCAAACGCCGCTAGCAACCATGCATTGCGGAGAAGCTGATGCTCGGGCCAATGTTTGTATTTTCTGACGCCGCTGCTGCAGCGAACTGAGTTAACACTAGTCATCGATAGCCAATGTTTATCGCCGGCATTCGACAAACCAGACATGTCGATCGGCGACACGGTAGGCATGTCGCCTGCAAACAACGGAGTGCGACTTCACCGCATAGCTGTGGTTGCTAGCCAGACCTATGCGCAACTCTTCTACCTAAAGGTAGCATATACAGTAACTCTAGTAGCATGCATGTGCACTGACGATTGCCCGAACGCTGCCTGCCTTCACCCGCTATCTCGAAGTTAGCGAACGATACAGCATGAAAACGTTTCGGCGTCAGACACATCATTTTACTGGATGTCACGTTCGCTGCTGAAGCCTATGTTTCAGGCTCTACCCATCGCTAACATAAACTCTCTCCCAAACACACGCACAATCATGCTCACGCGTTTACAGACCGGCCATAAACTGTAAAGGACGAACAAATTTACTTTCACGCTTCAGAACGCGATACATTTCAAGCCAGGCGTCATACCGCAGTTGACTGTCACGATACGTATTGAGGCGTTTGTCATACAAAACAGGCCTCTGGCGCACTTACTCGATAAGAAGCTCGTCTGCAGAGGTGGTCGCCATTTCCACGCCAACTACACACCACTGGCAGGAGGGACAACACAACGAGCGCAGTCGTAGCTTGAACACAAAGGGCACACACACCGCAATCAACACTGCACACACGTGGAAACAGTACGAAGGTGCCTCATACGAGCGCCGTCGCAGCTCGGACACAAAGTGCGGGCACATCACCACACAGCACAATATTCCGAACAAATGTGAAGCCACATTAGCGCCGTCGCACGTTCACAACAACCGCACACACGCCACCAACAAGCAGGAAGTCCACGGCGGCGGCCGTTGCTTCTCACTGGGGATGCTGGACGTTGCATGTTGCATCACCAGAAAAGGCCAACCGAAACTGTGGCGATCATTGGCCGCGTCGTAACTCTCGTAGCGTACCAGACGTAAAAGTAGCGCGCTTTCCAAGAAATACGTTCGCGTACGTAATGACTCTTGCGCTCCTAATGATTGATACAACTGCAGTCTGGACGATTTACTTGCATTTTTCGCGCTTTCGCTTGCGCTTTTTGTGGAAGATCGGCTCGTTATGGGCGTAGTCTGAACGGACCTGGAGGCTAGCGTGCCTCGATGCGTCCGCTTCCGCGGAGGAAGCGCGCATCAAGTCACCCTATCTAAAGCTACAATCACTGTAACAGGAAAAGTACCGCATTCGTTTTCTCTTCACCGCCGCGCCCTTTCGGCGGCTTCGCCACATAAAGGGTCCAGCTCGCTCGCCTCGCTAGTGTCTCCCGGCCGCCGACGCACGGCGCTTTGGAGTGCGGTTGTTTTTATAGCCTCAGAAAAGCACGCAGGAACATTACGACATCCCGTATCGTTTTGACACTTCATCACGAGCCTGTCGAGGCATCGAAGAATGCCTGGGTGCTGCGCTTTTGGGTGCAGCAACCGGAGGAAAACAGTTAAAGCCCTCTTTGCTAATTCCCAACGGGAAAAAGGATGCCAAGCGACGGGTTGTGTGGCCGCACAGAATAAGCGGGAGAAATTAGTTCACGCGACTTATACCCGCTTTGTGAGGTCATTGCTTCATTGAGGATTTGCGAATGTTGTTGCGGGGAATGTTTGCGTGTCCCCTGCACTAGTGCAGCTTGATTCGCGTGGCTGCCGCGGAAGGTTTATGCACAATAACATTGCCGGGCAACTAATTACGTTTGGCGTAAAACTGACGCCTTTGGGCTCACATATAACGATCAGCGCGCCATGAAAATTATGCCACGCATGTCATGTAAGGCATGATTTACATGTAATGCTCATGGTGCACCCGCGGCTGGTTCGCTGGCTTGATATGCACAAAAATCAATATTGCGTGACGTGATTGTATGACGAACATAAATACTAGGTGGTAACATGAAAACAATGGCACGCATGTCATGTAAGGCATGATTTACATGCCATGCTCATGGTGCACTCGCGGCCGGTTCGCTGGCTTGATATGCACGAAAATCGCTATTGCGTGACAGACAAGACATATAACGAACATAAATAACAGGTGGTAACATGAAAATAATGGCACTCATGCCATGTAAGGCATTATTTACATGTTACCACCTGTCACTAACGTTCGTCATACAGAAATATCTCATCATATCAATTTTGGTATACATGACTTTCATTAGACAACCGCGAGTGCCCCAACACTATGTCATGTAAATCATGTTTTACATGGCATGCCTCTTATGACTTGCACATTATAACCAGTAACTTATGTTCGTCGTACACTCTTGTCACGCCATACCAGTTTTGGTGTCTATCAAGCTGGTTTTGGTGTGAGTCACCAAGAGCGTGGCATGAAAATGGTGCCCTACATGGAATGCATGTCATTATTTTCATGTCATCACCTGTAATTTATATTTGTAATACACTCATATTATGCCATACCAAATTTGGTGTACATCTCATTAACGAAACGGCCAGGAGAGCACAAAGTCGTGGGCGGATAGATAGATAGATAGATAGATAGATAGATAGATAGATAGATAGATAGATAGATAGATAGATAGATAGATAGATAGATAGATAGATAGATAGATAGATAGATAGATAGATGTGTGCAAAGTCGCGGAAGTTCGCTAAGAAATGCTTGGCATTTTATAAATGCCGACAGCCGAGCGCATAAATGCCGCGCAGTTAGCATTTCTTTATCGCGTTAGTACGCGTGCGTGTGCGTGTAGGCAAGTGAAAACTGCCGCTACTTCTTTCCTGATTAGTCAGAGAACAACGGTATGCTTAATTCGGGGCTGCAAAAGCGCGCGCAATGCGTAAAACATGCGTTACTCCGCATGAAATCAACACCGCGCCGCTGCAGCTTCGGCCGCGCTGGACCAAATATGGCGGCGGCCAGGACGGTCGCGGTACTTATCCTGTTCCAGTGACTTTATCTAAAGCGCCCCCTTCACGCCATCTGGCGTGTGAGTGAACACGCTGAAGCACCACCGAGACCTGCGTAGTGCCAGCAATAAATGGTCTATATGAATAGCTCGCCGTTAGTACGCCGGAGTACGTATAGTGCGTGGCCGAGTGTTCTAACGCAGCACGGAGCGAGGGGTGGCTGGTTCGAACTCCAGGTAGCACTCGTCAAAATTGTTTCTTATGATATATATATTAATATATATATATATATATATATATATATATATATATATATATAATATATATATATATATATATATATATTGTTACGGGATTCGTAAACGAGGTTAAATAGAGGTTTATTTACAGGGGATGGAGGGTAAATGCGTGCCGGTACTGCGCGTCGTTCTTCTCTTCTTCACCCATGTATTGTTGTCACTGCTGCTGCTTGACCGGATTAGACCCACCGTAACATTGCTCCTCTCGCAGACGAAGCCCTCCGGGCGAGGGGTCAGCTGGGCAGTGCCTGAGTGTACGGCTTTAGACGGGCTACATGCGTGACTTCGGTCTTTGATGACCGTCTTCCACTGGCAGTGAGGCGTGCAATTCTATAATTCACCTCACTAAGACGCTCAGTCACGACAAACGGTCCAACATAGTCGGCGAGTAGTTTTTGGCACAGTCCATGTTTACGTACAGGAGTGCATAACCACACTAAGTCACCAGGCTGGTAAGTTACTTGCCGGTGTCTGCTATCGTATCGCGATTTCGACCGTTCTTGTGAAGCCAGAGTACGCAGTCGAGCGAGTCGCCGAGCCTCCTCCGCCCGGCAAAGGGTTTCCGCGATACAAGCGTCGTCATGGCTACAGAAAGGAAATATAGTATCCAAAATGTACCTCGCTGGACGAGCGTAAAGAAGGAAAAACGGGCTGTATCCAGTGGTCTCATGTTGCGCGGTGTTATAGGCGTATGTGACGAACGGAAGCACTTCGTCCCAGTTCTTGTGGTCCGAGCTAACGTACATAGATATCATGTTCACTAGGGTTCTATTTGTGCGCTCAGTCAAGCCATTGGTCTTGGGGTGATAAGGCGTTGAATGTCGCAGGTTGGAGGCACACCCAGTCGCAGAAGTTCTTCAACCACATCGGCCGTGAACTGACGGCCACGGTCACAAATTATCACACGAGGGGGACCATGACGAAGTATTATGTAATGCAGCATGAACTGCGACACTTCGGCAGCAGTTGCAGAGGGTAGTGCTGCCGTCTCGCAGAACCGAGTCAGGTAGTCGGCGCATACTATGATCCAGCGGTTGCCTTTGGATGAACGTGGAAATGGTCCAATCAGGTCGATGCCTACTTGTTCGAAAGGTGAGCTGGGCAGTGCTACAGGCTTCAGGCAACCGGAGGGAGTGTTGGTAGGTCTTCTGTGACTCTGACACTCAGCGCAACTGGCTACGTATGTCTCCGTTGTCTTGCGCATTTGAGGCCAGTAAAATCTTTCTTTGGCACGGTGGAGTGTCCGCACGGATCCTAAATGACCTGCAGTTGGGTCATCATGCACGACACGTAAAACAGAAGAGCGAAGGGCTTCTGGCACCACCAGACGGTAGCGTGCACCTGTCGCGGAGAAATTCTTCTTATATAGCACTCCATCCCGGACACAAAAACGACCTGCTGATGAGTCCTTCGCGGCAGAGAAAAGAGGCTCTAGAGTCGGATCCTCATTTTGCTGTCTCGCGAAGGTTGCGACGTCTGGGAAATCTCCGTGTACGGTTGCGATTACGTGGTCGAAGCTATCAGCATCACATTCCGTTTTACGGAGAGGCATCCTGGAAAGACATTCAGCGTCAGCATGTCGTCGCCCCGCTCTTGTATGAGACAGTGAAGTTGTACTCTTGCAGACGTAGAGCCCATCGTGCAAGGCGTCCTGATGGATCCCGAAGATTGACGAGCCAGCACAGGGAGTGATGGTCCGTGACGATCGTAAACTGACGCCCGTACAAGTACGACCTAAACCGCTCAACAGCGAAAATAACAGCGAGGCATTCTTGTTCAATTACCGTGTAGTTACGCTCGGGTTTGCTTAATGACCGACTTGCGTAGGCGATGACGTGTTCCCTGTTACCTAAGCGTTGAACCAGCACAGCACCGAGACCAACGCCACTCGCATCTGTGTAGACCTCTGTTGGCGCGGCAGGATTGAAGTGTCGTAGTATCGGCTGTGACGTCAGCAAGAACTTCAGCTGCCGAAATGAAGCTGAACACTCGGGCGTCTACTCGAATGGGGCGTTCTTGTGCAGGAGGCTTGTCAAGGGGTAAGCGACGTCAGCAAAGCGAGGAATGAATCACCAAAAGTAGGAGCATAGTCCCAAGAAGCTGCGGAGTTCTTTGACAGACTGAGGTGGCTCAAATGCTTCAACAGCCTCTGTCTTTGCAGGGTAGGGCCTGACGCCGTCTTTGACCACAAGATGTCCTAGCACCAAGGCTTGGCGTTCACCGAAAGGACATTTTTTGGAGTTGAGCACAAGACAAGCCTTTTGTATGCAGCTTAGCACAATGCCTATACGCTCGTTGTGCTCGTCAAATGTGCGTCCAAAGATAATAACATCATCGAGATAGCACATGCATATCTCCCATTTTAAACCCCGTAGAATGGTATCCATGAATCGTTCGAAGGTGGCGGGCGCATTGCACAAGCCGAATGGCATAACGTTGAATTCAAAAAGCCCGTTGGGGGTTACGGACGCCGGTTGTTCTTTATCCTCGGTATGCATCGGGATTTGCCAATAGCCATATCGTAAGCCGACGGAAGAAAAGTAAGAAGCCGAATGGAGACAGTCCAACGCATTGTCTATACGCGGAAGCGGGTAGACATCTTTCTTAGTAATGGCATTGAGCCGACGGTAATCCACACAAAATCGCCAACTGCCGTCCTTCTTTTTGACGAGAATGACAAGTGCGGCACAAGGACTCGTGGACTCCTGAATTACTCCCTTTTGCAGCATTTCCTCAAGTTGCTCGCTAATTATTTTTCGTTCAGTCGGTGATACCCGGTACGCCTTCTGTCGTATAGGGTGCGTTGATCCGGTGTTGATACGATGGCGTATTCCAGACGTTGGAATAGAGGATGCCTGATCGTTTTGCGAGAAGTCGAAGACTTGCGAGTGCTTGGATAAAATGGCCAGTAACGTGTGGCGCTCACTCGTGCTAAGAGACTTGCTTACCATCTGTAGTACTTTCGAGTCCGAAGGACCCGAATGGAAGGACTCGTCTGCAGCAGCCTCGAGTGCAGCCAGTAAAGCCGGTTTTTCTTCTGTGAAGAGTGCGAGCTTCATGCCAAAGGTCGAAGTATGGGCTGCGCCGTGTAATTCATCGTCCATAATCCAGAGCGTCCGTCAACTACCGACACCAAGCAATGTGGCACCAGCACGTTCTTCCTTACACAGGCTGAGTGGAGAGGTTCTGTTGCGGCGTCGAATGTAGTAGGAGCTGTACCGGAGCAAATTACCGGAACACAGACGGTACACCACGTTGGAACAACGACATCCCCGGCAACACAAAAGACACTTTCTTGACGCGGCGAGTTCTCCATGAGTCCGGTCATTACCTCGGGATGTACCGAAAGCTCCCCAGTTCGACAGTCAACAGTAGCGCCACACTCCCGCAAGAAATCTATGCCTAAAATAACGTCGTGCGTAGATCGAGGAATTACGGCAAATTCAGTGGCAAATGCTGTGCCACACAAACATAAATCTGC
Source organism: Rhipicephalus sanguineus (assembly GCF_013339695.2). NCBI lineage: Eukaryota > Metazoa > Arthropoda > Arachnida > Ixodida > Ixodidae > Rhipicephalus > Rhipicephalus sanguineus. The sequence goes on along the minus strand of NC_051182.1, from coordinate 102,948,252 downwards.
AGTACAAACACCGACCGGGCACAGTGTGTCACGACTAACACTACAAAACGTCAACATTTTGTTTCACGAAAACATAACTTTTTGTCCCAGTAGAGCTTTAAAACTAAGGCTCATCACGGAAATTGTTGCCCCAGTGTCTACAGGAGCCATAGTAGGAACATTGTCAACACACACGTGAACTTTGTTTTTCAGCATGAAGGCTGACGGAGGTATATCGGTTGGCAGCGCACAGTATCCAGCGACCTCACCCCCATCGGCCGCACTGCCTAGTTTTCCGGTGGTGGTGATGCAAGGCGACGCCGCGGCGATGGCGAACGCGGAGCACGTGAAGCAGGCGGTGGCGTTAAGCGGCGGTCGGAGGCTGGTGACGAGTTCCGGAAGTTGCCTTGACGAAATCGACGACTGGAAGTTTGACGTGTTGTCCATGACGTTGAAAAGGGTCGATCGTTAGACTGGTAGGACACTGGCGAAGGCGCTTCTCGGAATTGCCGTCGACGGTCACAAAATCTGAAGATGTGGCTTGGAACGCCGCAACTGTAGCACACACGAGGAGGCTGAAATGTGCGGTGCAGCTCGAACCCCTCGTTTCCGTCAGCGGGCACGGGATATCTGTCTTGATCGTTGTAATATCTGTATCCCGTTGTCGTCGAATAAGTAGTATGGAACCGCTGCGTCGGATAGGTGTCCTGTCGCTGCTGCTCATTGGTAGAGCGAGGTCGGTTTGCCGACTCGGGCCGAAGCACAGCTCGGTAGTTGCCCATATTCGCGGTGTTAATAGATGGCGGTGATGAGACAGGGGGTAGTCCGGGCTCATTGCTTCGGGAGTCATCACGGCCGCAACGGCCCATTTCGTGGCACCGGAGCAGCTCTTCCCGTACTATCAGTCGTATTGTCGACGACAGATCGGACGGCAGGCTAGCATCGACACTGGCTACTGTCGGCACATTAGCCAAACAGCCAAATTTCGGCGCTATGCGCTGCATCTTCAGTGCTTCGAACGTCCGGCAGTGCTTCATGACGTCGGTCACAGATGACAGGTTCTCTTTGGCATTCAGGAACTGGTAGACATCTTCCGCTATGCCTTTAAGAAGATGGCCCACTTTATCTTCTTCGGACATGCTGGGGTTCACTAGTTTACAAAGCTTTAAAATCTCTTCTATGTACGCAGTACAAGTCTCGCCAGGGAGCTGAGCCCTTTGGTACAGGGTGTGTTCAGCTCGCTTCTTGGTGATGGAGTCCCCGAAGCACTTCTTTAATTCCTCAACAAACGTTTCCCACGCCGTAAACGTATCCTCGTGGTTGTCGTACCACAGGAGGGCAGTGTTGGTGAGCGAAAGCACGACATGCGACAGCTGAGCGGCGGAGTCCCAGCCGTTAAGTTTGCTCACCCGCTTGTACTGCTTCAGCCACTCGTCCACGTCCTCCTCGCCAGTCCCGCCAAAGCTGGGTGGCTCCTTGTAGAGATGCGAATAGGCCATCGTCCTCGGAACTTCGGCTTCACGAGGCATGTCTCCAGTTGAGGGTGGTGGTAGTCCCGCCAGGCGACGACTCCGACGAGGGCCAAGGTGTGATAATTCCGTTGTTAGGTACTCAGGCTACCCCGCACCTCCACCACTCCGTTACGGGACTCGTAAACGAGGTTAAATAGAGGTTTATTTACAGGGGATGGACGGTAAATGCATGCCGGTACTGCGTGTCGTTCTTCTCTTTTTCACCCATCTATTGTTGTCGCTGTTGCTGCTTGAGTGGATTGGACCTACCCTAACATTTTATATATATATATATATATATATATATATATATATATATATATATATATATTGTAGAGAAGCATTGGAACCTTGTAATGGGCCGTCCTCTCCAGCGCCTTCTAGTGGGTCGCCCTCTTCGCCTCTTCTCGGAGAGCACGCCCCTCGTGCTCGTGCTCGTGAGAGTCTGCGCTCCGTCGTGACTGTTGTGCATCGTCGCCGTCAATCCAGCCGTCAATAAACGCCTTTACAAAGTGGTGGAGAGTGCTGTACCGTCATCACAACTTCGGTCTCCATTCGATGCCCCTGGAGCTCCGATCCCGTACCGTGCCATCTACCATGCCGCAAGACTGCCGCTCTGCAAACGCCGCCTCCTGCCCCGACCGCTTGTCCCGGTGTCCCCCGTATCCGCGACCCTCCTGTTTTCACCGGCGCGGATGGCACTGACGTGGAGGACTGGCTCGCTATTTACGAACGGGTGAGTGTTCCCAATAAATGGGACGAAGCAGGCAAGCTGACCAACTTGGTTTTCTACCTCGCGGGTGTGGCTGGCATGTGGTACAACAACCATGCATCCGATTTCCCGACGTGGTCCGATTTCAAGACCGCCATCGTCAACGTGTTTGGCCGCCCTGCCGTTCGTAAGCTTCAAGCCGAACAGCGCTTACGTGAACGAGCTCAGCAGGCAGGGGAATCGTTCACGAGCTACATCGAGGACATCCTTGACCTGTGCAAGAAAGCCGACGCGAGCATGTCGGAGTCTGACAGAATCAGGAATGTTCTGAAAGGCATCGACGACGATGCCTTCACCATGCTGCTGGCCAAAAACCCTCGCACAGTGGCAGAGGTCATTACCCTGTGCCAAAGCTACGAGGAGCTGCGCCGGCAGCGCTTGATGACCCGTCGACCGCCATCACGCGATGCTGATCTCGCAGGCTTGTCGGCAATTCCTGACCACTCCACCTTGCTCGCCGAAATCAAGTCGTTCGTGCGTGAGGAAATTGCCCGCCAGGTCTCTCTACTGGCTTTCACTCCACCGCAGCATGTTGACCAGCCGCCAACTACACTTCTGCCTCCTCTCCGCCGAGCGATTCAGCAAGAAATCGCGGAGGTCATTCCCGAATACCACCAGCCGCCTCTAGTGCCTGCACCACTAAGCTACGCGCAAGCTGTAGCCAGGCCGCCCCCAGCGATTCCTGTGGCTGGCCCGCGGAGTTACGCCGAAGCCGTCGTCGGACCACAGGCCTTCGACGCGGCTGTGCCGCCTACATACGTCGACGTCGTCCCCAGGCCCCGACTGCTGCCCACAATGCACCCATATCAGCAGCCGCCTCGTCCATCCCGTTCTGCGACATGGATGGGACCCGCGAACCGCTGGCGCACTTCCGACAACCGCCCCATTTGCTTTGCGTGCGGTTGCGCCGGTCACGTCGCACGCTACTGCAATCGCGTGCAGCCGCCTCGGGTCGCATCAACCCTGACCAGCTCATCAAGCAGCCCTTATTATGACCAAGCGCCGCCTATGTCACCGACGTCCCGCCCCGCACCATCTACCCGCCGTTCACCATCTCCACGACGTCGCTCACTGTCGCCGATGCGGCCACGTCCGGGTACACGCGACCAGGAAAACTAGTCGTCGCAGTCCACGAGGCAAGGGCTGCGACGCTATCGAACTGCGAAAGCCCTCAGCGAAGCCCCTCGAACGTGATTGACGTGTTTGTGGACAGTGTTCGCGCGTCCGCCCTTATCGACACTGGAGCCGCCGTATCCGTTATGGACGCCAAGTTTAGCCGACTACTGCGAAAAGTGACGACGCCGCTTTCGGGGCTCTCCCTCCGTACAGCCAGCGCCCAAAGTATTCACCCAACAGCGGTGTGCACAGCTCGCGTCATTATTCAGGATGCTATGTACGCCGTCGAATTGATCATAATTCCTGCCTGTTCTCACGACGTCATCCTAGGATGGGATTTTCTCTCCCGCCACGACGCCGTCATTCATTGTGCACCAGCCGAAATAGAGCTCTCACCATTCTCTGAATTGGCGCCGGCAGACAGTCCATCGGCTGCGGGCAAGGTACTTGTCAAAGACGACACCAAGGTGCCTGCAAACTCGTCGACGGCGGTGTCAGTGTACTGCGCCAGTCTCTCCGACACCGTTGCACTTCTCTCGCCATCTGACCGTGTTTGCACGAGGAAAGGCATGCTGGTGCCTTTCGCGACCGTGCAAGTCACTCAGGGCAGTACGTCAATTTTTGTTATCAACCCATCTCCGTACAGTGTTATGTTGGTCCGAGGGGAATGTCTCGGCAGCGTGGAACCCCTCGAAGACGCACAAGTTATGGACGAACCAGATGAAATGCACTGCCACAGTTCCAGTACGCTCAGCGCTGTTTCGACGTCTGGTTCATCACCCGCTGATGTCTTTGGTTCCTCCATTGCTGACGACCTTACACCGGTCCAGCGTTCTCAGCTTCTGGGCCTGTTGGACGAATTTCGCTCTTCTTTCGATGTCGCTCAAACTTCTCTCGGCCGTACTTCCGCCGTTACGCATCGCATCGACACTGGCGCCCAACCACCACTGCGGCAACGTCCATATCGCGTATCTTCCACAGAACGCCGTGTAATCAACGAGCAAGTCGACGACATGCTTCGACGAGATGTTATTCGACCTTCTAACAGCCCCTGGGCGTCTCCTGTCGTTCTTGTTGCGAAGAAGGACGGTTCTGTGCGGTTCTGTGTGGACTACCGACGACTCAACAAGATCACTCGTAAGGACGTGTATCCACTACCGCGAATAGACGACGCGATTGACAGCCTGCAAGGAGCAGAATTCTTTTCATCTCTCGATTTGCGCTCAGGGTACTGGCAAGTACCCATGGCTGATGACGCTCGACCGAAGACCGCCTTTGTCACGCCCGACGGCTTGTACGAATTCAACGTCATGCCATTTGGGCTGTGTAATGCGCCCGCCACCTTTGAGCGCATGATGGATACCGTTCTGCGCAACCTGAAATGGCACACATGCTTGTGCTACCTCGACGACGTCGTTGTTTTCGCTCCGGACTTCTCCACGCATCTTCAACGCCTGCGGCATGTTTTGACGCGTTTGAGCGACGCCGGTCTACAACTGAATCTAAAGAAGTGCCGATTTGCAGCACGGCAGCTGACAATACTCGGTTACGTCGTGTCCAAGGACGGTATCCTTCCCGATCCAGCCAAGCTTCGGGCCGTGACCGAGTTCCCCAAACCTACGTCCGTCAAAGAACTGCGCAGTTTCGTAGGACTGTGTTCCTACTTTCGGCGCTTCATTCGAAACTTCGCGACCGTCATATCGCCGCTGACGAAGCTCCTCGGAAGTAACGGGTCCCTCAATTCATGGTCGTCAGAGTGCGACGACGCTTTCGCGAAGCTCCGTCGTCTGTTGACGTCGCCTCCCATACTACGCCACTACGACCCTACGGCCCCTACAGAGGTACACACAGACGCCAGCGGTGTTGGCCTTGGCGCTGTCCTTGCGCAGCGCAAACCAGGGTTCCCTGAATATGTCGTGGCATATGCAAGTCGTACGCTCACCAAAGCCGAGACCAATTACACCGTCACCGAAAAGGAATGCCTAGCGATCATCTGGGCCCTTACGAAGTTCCGACCTTATTTGTATGGTCGCCCATTTGATGTCATCACCGACCACCATGCACTCTGCTGGTTGTCATCATTGAAGGATCCATCAGGCCGCCTCGCCCGCTGGGCACTTCGCCTACAGGACTACGATATCCGCGTGCTGTACCGCAACGGACGCCAGCATGCTGACGCCGACGCACTCTCGCGCTCCCCCTTGCCTGACGACAATAGCCACAGCTCAATGTCTCACAATGCCGTTTCTTCCATCGACGTTCACACTATCGCTACCGAACAGCGCAAGGATCAATGGATCGCTTCACTGCTAGACTTGCTCACTGATCCTTCGGCAACACCATCCACTCGCGCGTTGCGTCGTCAAGCCCACCATTTCGCCATTCGCGACGACCTCCTCCACCGACGCAATTACAACGCCGACGGCCGCCAGTGGCTACTAGTAATACCCCGCAGTCTGCGTTCTGAAATATGCGAATCGTTCCACGCTGATCCGCAGTGTGCGCACTCTGGGGTATCGAAAACATACCACCGCATTCGCCAACGGTACTTTTGGCGAGGCATGTACCGCTACGTGCAGAAGTTCGTTCGCTCCTGCATCGATTGTCAGCGCCGCAAAACTTCAACGCACCAGTCACCAGCAGGTCTGCAGCCTTTACCTTGCCCTGACCGGCCGTTTGGGCGCGTTGGCATCGACTTGTATGGGCCACTCCCTCTGACTTCGGCTGGTAACCGCTGGGCCATCGTCGCTGTAGACCACCTTACGCGATACGCCGAAACTGCCGCCCTCCCAGCGGCTACAGCGCGCGATGTAGCCTCCTTTCTGCTCCGCCGGTTCATGCTGCGCCACGGTCCACCCCAGGAGCTGCTCAGCGATCGAGGCCGTGTCTTCCTGTCGGAAGTCGTCGAAGCCATCCTCAAAGAGTGCAACGTTGTTCACCGCAAAACTACTGCTTACCACCCGCAGACGAATGGGCTCACGGAACGCTTTAACCGCACGCTCGGCGACATGCTCTCGATGTATGTAGCCGCCGATCACACAAATTGGGATTCCATTCTACCTTTCGTCACCTACGCCTACAATACCGCCCCTCAAAGCACCACTGGTTTCTCACCATTTTTCCTATTGTACGGCAGGCACCCGTCGCACACAATCGACACAATCCTTCCATACAAGCCGGATCGATCTGAGTGTGCGCCTATTTCTGCCACAGCCAGACTTGCTGAGGAGTGTCGCGAGCTTGCGAAGACCTTTACTACGCAGGACCAAGAGCGGCAGAAAAGCATTCGCGGTGAGACCAACACTTCTGCACCCACGTTCCTACCTGGAGCACTCGTATGGCTTTCGGTCCCTACCACTGCAACTGGCCTCTCTTCCAAACTGCTGCCCAAATACGAAGGCCCCTACCGTGTCGTCGAACGCACATCCCCGGTCAACTACCTGATTGAACCCATCGACCCATCTTCCGACATGCGCCGTCGAGGGCGCGACATTGTCAACGTGGAGCGCCTCAAGCCCTACCATGACCCGCTCATAGTGACCAGCTGCTAGGTCGCCAGACGGCTCCGTTTTCGTACCCGGGGTAATTGTAGAGAAGCATTGGAACCTTGTAATGGGCCGTCCTCTCCAGCGCCTTCTAGTGGGTCGCCCTCTTCGCCTCTTCTCGGAGAGCACGCCCCTCGTGCTCGTGCTCGTGAGAGTCTGCGCTCCGTCGTGACTGTTGTGCATCGTCGCCGTCAATCCAGCCGTCAATAAACGCCTTTACAATATATATATATATATATATATATATATATATATATATATATATATATATATATATATATATATATATATATATATATATATATATATATGGAGCACACATAAGAAAACGACTCGACACGTCCGTCTAGCGCCGAAGCCTAAAACCAACTAACTTTTTCTTTATTTTTCTGCGCCCCTCTCGCCAGCCTTGCTGCCGCGCCGCACGAGGTCACGTCCGACCTCTTCTTTCTTCACTGTGCAATCTCGTCGATGTCGGTGGCGCTACATAGCTCCTTCCCCTAGAGAGCAGCATGGTCTGCGAACGAAATCAGCACTGCCAGGAAACTCTGCGGATTGAAGTAGTGTCCGCAGCGACGGGAACGGAGGCATGTGGAACTGGATTGAGCCAGGCGACTGTGGGAGTCGTCTCACAGTAGGCTGGCTTCAGGCGCTACAGTGCGATGGTGTCAGGTTTGCCATGAACATCTACGACATATGTCTACTCGCGTTTCTCCAGTACCGGAAAGGGCCCGAGGTAGTGTGGGTGGAGGGCAGGCCGAATAGGTCCAAAGCGCACGAAAACGTGGGTTGCATTGGTCAGGTCGGATGTAATGTACGGTGTGCGGTCTGGAGGAGGACGTGTCGGACAGGGTTTAAGAACCCGGAAGAGGTCCCTAAGAAGCTGTACGTATTCGTGAGTAGACAGAGCTGCCGAGGGTGGTTCTGAGGAGAAGAAGTCGCTGGGCAGACGGAGCGGAGTGCCGTAGACGAGCTCCGCGCTCGAGCACCCGAAGTCCGATTTCAAAGCGCAGCGGATACCCAGAAGTACCAGTGGCAGACGTTGAACCTATAGCGATGGCGTGCCATGGGCTATCAGTGCTGCCTTGAGCTGTCGATGGAAGCGTTCCACGAGGCCATTGGTCTGGGGGTGGTAAGCAGCCGTGCGAAGACGATGCAGGCCAAGCAGGCGTAGGAGTTCGTGAAAGAGGGCAGACTCGAATTGCTGTCCTCTGTGAGTCACGATCTTGGTAGGGCATCCGAAGCGGGCAACCCATGTTGTGACGAATGCTGCTGCGACGGTTGCAGCGGAGCTGTCTGGAAGCGGGGTCGCTTCTGGCCAACGAGTAAATCGGTCGACAGCTGTGAGCAGGTAGCGAAATCCGTCACACGGTGGTAGTGGTCCGACGATGTCGATGTGGACAATATCGAAACGATGGTCAGGCTGGAGAAACTGGCGTGTTGGGGGAACAGTGTACCTGTGGGCTTTGGCACGTTGGCAGGGTGTACATGCACGTACCCAGTCGCGTACGTCTGCGTTCATCCGGGGCCATACGTAACGCGATGAAACAAGGCGTTGCGAGGCACGAACGCCGGGGTGAGCGAGCTGGTGCAGCGTGTCGAAAAGCTGCTTGCGTAACGTGCGAGGGACAAATGGTCTGAGTGTGCCTGTAGAAGTGTCACAGACGAGGTTGGCGCCATCAAGCAGAATATCGTGCAATCGCAGTGCTGTTTTAGATGAGCGCAGTTGTATGAGCTCGGGATCGTTAGCTTGGTGTGCTGCGAGCGTCGGCACATCGAGTGGCGCAGGAGTTGCAGGTGATGTCACGGCGTCCACCCGGCTGAGAGTGTCAGCAGGTATGTTCTGGTCGCCGCTGACGTGTCGGATGTCGGTGGATAATTCAGATATAAACAAGAGATGGCGGATTTCTCGGGGCGTGTGCGTCGACGACTCTCTGCAAAGCGCATATGTCAACGGCTTGTGGTCCGTGAAAATTGTAAATGGTCGACCTTCGACGATATGGCGAAAGTGTCGGATGGCGAGGTAAATTCCAAGTAACTCTCGACCAAAGGTGCTGTAACGAGCTTGTGTTAGGCTGAGTTTCTCGGAGTAAAAGACTAATGGTTGCCATGAGTTGTCAACACGCTGTTGGAGAACCACTCCCACGGTTGTGCTAGACGCGTCACTCATTAGGGCTAGAGATGCCGAGGAATTGGGATGGGCAAGAAAGGCAGCGTTGGTGAGCACGCCCTTGATCTTGATAAAGGCGTCTTCAGCAGTGGCGTCCCAAAGGAGCGAGGACGTCTTGTTCTTGCTGGTAAGCAGACGGTCCAAAGGCGCCACTATATCGGCACAGTTCTTGAGAAAGCGGCGGTAAAAGTTAACCATGCCGAGGAATTGCCGCAGCTTCGTGATCGTTGTGGGCCTAGGGAAGCTCTGAACTGCTTCGATTTTTGATGAAAGTGGGCGGATGCCACTGGTGTCCAGGTGATGTCCCAGAAAGACTAAGCTAGTGACACCAAACTCGCTTTTCGAGGCGTTGAAGACGATGCCGTGGTCAGATAGTCGTTGTAGCAGACAACGAAGGTGTTGTAAATGCTCTTCCACAGATTTGCTGGCCACCAACAAGTCGTCGACGTAGGCGAAAACAAAGGGTAGACCACGCGTGACTGTGTCAATGAAACGTTGAAAGGACTGAGCGGCATTCCTGATACCGAACGGCATTCGCAAAAACTCGAAGAGTCCGAATGGTGTTGTAATATCCGTCTTGGGTATGTCTGATTCGGCCATGGAAATTTGGTGGTAGGCGCGGACAAGGTCAATCTTCGAAAAGATGTTGGCGCCGTGCAGAGCGGCAGTGAAATCCTGCATGTTGGGTAACGGGTACCGATCCAGAATTGTCTTAGTGTTCAGATATCGGTAGTCTCCGCATGGCCTCCAGTCACCCGATTTCTTGGGCACCATGTGGAGTGGAGCTGCCCAGTTACTTGCGGACGGACGAATAATTCCCAATTCCAGCATATGTTCAAATTCTGCACGTGCAACCTTGAGTTTGTCCGGAGCAAGTCGACGTGACCGGAAGAAAGCAGGAGGTCCGACAGTAACGATGTCATCGTAGAGCATGTAGCGCGAAAATTACGGGGGCACAAGGAAGCAACATAAACACGAGACGAGCGCTAACTTCAAACACGGCCGGACTAGAGGGGACTAGAGGGGCGCACTCCCTTACGGCCTGCTCTTCGGGTCTAGTTCCCACCTTTCACCACCACTAGTTGTGGCGCTGCGGCCCAACCCTCGCCAGTTGAGCTACAGCACGGCCGGGGTAGAGGAAAGGCGCGCGTTCACTTGCCGCTCTTCTAACCCTGCCCTGGCTACAGGTGATACTTCTCCGTGCTAATTTACATGGGCGTCTTCAAACATAGGGGATTCCTTCCCCCTTCTGAATTTCCTGCCTGATAGGGTCCAGCAGTGTAACATTATATTCGTGAAGCGCCGAATCATAAACGTTTGAAAAAAACATTTTAACGCGAGGCACACGAAGAAAAAATATGCGAATTTATTGTTTAATTAATATATGGGGTTTAACGTCCCAAAACCAAGATATGATTATGAGAGACGCCGTAGTGGAGGGCTCCGGAAATTTTGGCCACCTGGGGTTCTTTAACGTGCACCTAAATCTAAGTACACGGGCCTCAAACATTTTCGCCTCCATCGAAAATGCAGCCGCCGCGGCCGGGATTCGATCCCGCGACCTTCGGGTCAGCAGTCAAGCGCCATAACCACTAGACCACCGTGGCGGGGCGCGAATTTATTGTTTCGAATAGCTTTTATTGAATAATACATGCTGCACTTCAAACATTCACTTTAGCAAATTTCAGTACGAAGGTAAAAAAATAAAAACACAATAGGCATTACTACGTAAACAAGCAACTCGCAGAAGGACTTTTTTCTTTTTTGCTTTCTCGTCGAGAAAGGAAAGTTCATTTGGTCACAATCTGATTAATTTTCTGGACGGTTTGTGTGCATAATTGGAGGGCTTCTCTTGTGAGTCGGTGATTTTCTTCGTGTGGTTGATGAGAAGTATTCTCATGAATTTTTCGGCAATTAGAGCTGCGGACCGTTTTGCGTGGCTGTCGTCAACACACTCTGGACAGTTTAGTACTGGCGCGCGTTCGAGCCGACGCTCGACGAGTAGCTGAAGAACTTCCAGCGTATTCGTTCTTGGCAGATGCGTTGTCACGCGGTCAAACAAATTAATTAAATTGTTCAAAAGAGCAAGAAACTCTGGCCTTGGATAGCATAGCCCGCTCTTGTCTTGGCCTTGCAACAGTACGTACAAAGGATTGTCTTTGTTGCATGTTGTGACTAGGATTTCACAGGATCCGCAACGAAAATCTGTTATTAACTTGGCAATGTAGCCGCCAACATATGACAAACCCGAGTAAGTCACCGACCTTGGTGTAGGGGCATGACATTGCGTTAGGTCTTCCAGCTCGTCGTGAAACTTTTCAGACAGTGTGGCTGCCACTTGCTCAGCATCAACATCGGGCGTTTCGGCTTTTTTTGGGCATAATGACTTAGCCTTCACAATCCGATCAAGAGCAGCCGTAACGGCTCTGGCGTCCAATTGGTCATTGCCGCCACACATTTGTCGAATTCGCCCAAACAGTGCCTCAATCGGATCGCTATTTAGTTTCTTAGTCAGCACGTAACTGACGCCTTCTTGAAGCAAGAAGCGTGTAGTTTCCACAGTGGATTGCGTGGTGAATAGCAACGCTTGAAAGGTCTCTTCTGTGAGAGCGCCGTTGCCTGAGACGAGTGAACACGACTGTACATTCTTTATGTACACAGTGAACTTGTTTTCAAGCCACAGCAAACGATGATCGTGTGGACTGCAAATCGGCGCCTTGTAACCACTTCCAGCACAGGAAGTATCATGGATATCAAACCATTCCTTTATGGTTTTCATGAAACGAATGGTAGCATCCGCGTCTTTGAAATCATGCAGGTCCCTGTCTCCACGGTAATTCTCCTGCAGATGTTGTACCGCCGCACACACCTGTGGCGAAAACACTTGGACAGCACGCAGCACATTTTGCTTTTCAAGATTCGTCGGATACACATGTTTCCGTGTTAGGTTGCGAGCAAGTTTCACAGTCATCGACTTCTGATACTCGTACGATTTCTGTACATATGTACCACTTATAACGTCGCAGCCATCCGTGAGCTGCCTTTCGAGGAACTGGCTTCGGATATTTTTGATCACATGGCACGGGTCAAAGCTAAGGAAGATTACCCGGTCAGGGTCATGCGGGTGCGTGATAACCGTGCGCAAGGAGCCATTGCCCATGTGTTTGAACATCGTGGTGTTTGCCGAGTAGTTGTCGGTTACAATACGAACGATGTTGAAACCACACGACTCGACTGCGGCGATCACTTCTTTTGTCCATTCGAAAAGGTCTTTTCCACTCAGCTGCTTGGTGAAATAATATGAGCAAGGTATCTTATATTGACTGTTTGTGCCACACAGAACAAAGCACAAAACCCTGTTTGCCAAAATACCCTGCGTGTTCGACGCGCTGCTGTCGGGTCTGTCCTTAAAACCAAATACGGCATCTCCTTTTCTGTCATAGATGCATTTTGGCTTAATGCTTGCTTCATCAACAATTAATGATGCCATATGGTGCCTGCTGCTCAGAAGTGACGCTTCGTGAACCAGTCTTGTTCGCATTGCAGCACTCATTCCAGATGAGGTTGGGCTGGGGCCCATGTATTTTTGGAGGGTGCATTTTGCTGGTAAGTTTAGGAGCCCTGACGTTCGAGCATGGTCGTATCCCTTCGGCGAGAGAAATCTCCATATCACACATTCTCGAATTACTTCTTCAGGGTACGTCAGATGCTGCTTCCCGTATCGTTCAATTTGGTGAATCAGGAACACTGCCTTTTTGTGTCCATTCTGCGAGTCCGCCTCGATTTTTCTCACCGAAGCAAGATGTTTGCTTTCGCGATAGAATGCACTGCGCTGCTCTTCCTTGACGAGTTTTGCTAGTAACTTCTGACCCTTGGAACGGTGGTATGACACTTGAGAGCGAAGCCTCGAGATAGTGGAGAGGTACCGGCTTGCACGTTGGTGATCGTTGTTCGTGGTTTGCGTGCTCATGCTTTTGGTGTCTTCGTGGCATTCGACAGACACATTGTCTTCCACAGGCAGCGATTCAAGCGGCTGGGCTTTCCGCTTGATTTGCTTTGGAGGAGGTACAACAGCCCGAGGAGCAGGTTCCTTGCGAGGCCTTTTTGCAGGAGGCATCATGTACGCCGGATAGCCTTGGAAAACTGTCGGCACAGCGCCAGGCAAAAGTTTCTTTATGCGGCACCCGGAAGCGTAGTCAGTCGGAAGGAAGTGGTGGCTACACACGACCTTTGACGGCGACTTATCGTTGATAGTTAAATCCTTCCTAGCAATGTTCCTTTGCCATTTGGCGCACAAATCTCCGTCACTCGGAAATTGGTGAAATGAAACACCTGGGCTTTTCCCAGGGCGCGAGCGGCAAAAGGGCACGCAGCAGTACACCATTTCGATGCCGGCCAGTCTACGTGTACCAGTTTAACCCGATGCACCCTGAAAATATTATAACGACGCAATCAGAAATCGATTGAGAAAATTATGCAACTGAAGCGCACAAGAAGTATACTTACTTGGTGAAATATAGCAGCGAATGTATTCATTGGTATCGGTGATATTCCACGGCAGATCCAAAACACGTGCGGCAAGCGTGGTCGGTTCACTCGGCCAGAGGCGAGACGTCGACTGAGAAAGAGGAGGGTTGGTTCGAAGCGCCCCCACTCGGCGACCGCTGCAACGAGCTGTGAAGAATTTGCCCTATTGTTCCCTCCTTGGGTGCGCAGGCCGTAAGGAAGTGCGCGCGTGCCGCCACTGTAGTCCGGCCGTGCTTCAAACTGAAATGTATTCTCAAAATCCACGCCTATATACACGCCTACATGCTCTACGATGAATTCTTACAAACTCGCCCAGATTTCCGTTCTTGTAAGTAACGATGTGATGACGTACGTCGTGGCACACTGGTTTTTTCCAATTAGGCGGTGCGGTGATGTCAGGGAATTCTCGTAGCAAAGCCGCGAAGGGTTCATTGGAAACCGTAGCACAAGAGCGGGCTGAATCTGTGGTTCCCGGCGCAGCAATGCCTTTCACCGAGAGGTAAGTTGTCGCGTCTAGGAGACGTTGTCGCTTGACGTCGACAATGAGGCCATGGTCGGTGAGGAAATCAGCACCGATAATGGCAGAAGGAACGTCGGCGACCATGAACAGCCAGCGGAACGGTCTTCGTAGTCCCAGGTTGAGGGTGAGCGACCGTTGTCGAAATACTGGAATCCGCGTTCCATTCACAGCTTGCAAGTACAGCATGGGAGTAGCGGTGCGATCCATTCGTGTAGCAGGGATAATGCTGACCTGTGCGCCTGTGTCAATTAGGAAGCGTTGCCCAGTGACCTTGTCGTTGACATAGAAGAGGCGACATGGGGTAGGCCCGTGACCGCTTGTCGCCGCTAGCGGTCGGCCGGACGGTTTTCCGACCAGGTGCAAGGGAGGAGGCAGCGACGCGCGCGAGCGCCAAAACGGCGGTGGTACCAGCAGATGTCAGACTGCTGTGATTCACTGTTGCGCTGGCTCTCGATGGATGGGAAGCGTCGATAAGATGGAGAACGGCGACGTCGACGTGAAGGAGGAGAAGCGCTCCTACGAGTAGTGGCAACCAGAAGCTTCTCCAGTCTGTCGCATAACTCAGCGACGGGAAATGATGGTGATCCTGGCGCGGACCGCTTTGTCAGTGAAGGGCTGACGGCGTGCGATGCTGAAGCCGGAATCGCAGCTGCAACCACTGGAAGTGGATTCGCAACTTCCATAACCTTGTCAGCCAATGTAGCGAGCTCTGACAAATTCTGGGTTGAAGCAGTTGCCAGCACCATCTGGACTTGGGTGGGCAAGCGCTGAAGGAATAGCTCACGGACGAAGGTGCTGTCCGTAATGGAAACGCGTGGGCCGAGCAGATTAAGGAATCGACGCAGTAGCTGGCTTGGCCGTTGATTACCGAGTTGTTCGATTGAGAGTAGCTGTTGCAACCATGTGCGTTCCGACATTGCCGTGCGGTCCAGTATAGCAGCTTTAATTACGTCATAAGGCGACTCTGGTAGGTCGTGCGCGAACGAATGGAGAAGGTCGGAAATCTCGTCGATGACGGCCGCTGGAAGGGCGTCGACCACGAGGAGGTACTTGCGAGTCTGGGACGTAATCTGCGAGAGTTCAAAACGGGCCCCTGCTTGGATGAACCACGCCGAGAGGTTCCGTTCCCAGAACTCTGGCAGTCGGATGGTGTTCGAAATAACCGCAGCGGTTGAAGAGGTCTCGGCGTTGGCCGAGTTGGTCGAGGCTTGCTGGCGTTCGTTGCCGGTGGTTGACATGGCTCCACGTCTTTTTGTTTCGTGTTGCACGTTATGATCAGGCACAAGTTGCTACTTGATCCAAACGTCCGGGTCACCAATTTGTGGAGCGCTCATAAGAAAACGACTTGACACGTCCGTCTAGCGCCGAAGCCTAAAACCAACTAACTTTTTCTTTATTTTTCTGCGCACCTCGCGCCAGCCTTGCTGCCGCGCCGCACGAGGTCACGTCCGACCTCTTCTTTCTTCACTGTGCAATCTCGTCGATGTCGGTGGCGCCACACACACACACACACACACACACACACACACACACACACACCCACACACACACACACACACATATATATATATATATATATATATATATATATATATATATATATATATATATATATATATATATATATATATATATATATATATATATATATATCTGGCGCCCAACGGGGATTTAGCCGTCCGCTGCCAGCAAGATGGAGGCTGCGATGCAACAGTTTCGCGAGGCGTTCCAACGGCTGCACAAGATGACCGCGGCCTACTTCGAGGCAAAAGGAGTTCGGGTCCCGACAGTGGCCGAGGGACGGTGGGCGGCGCTTTTGGCTCGACAGACTATCTCGCCGGCACAGGTTCAAGGAGAGGCCGAGGTTTTCGGCGAACGCAAAGATGAAGACGGCGGTGGTCAGACCGGTGAGGCCTTGGTCGTGGAGCCCGCAGAGAACGAGAGCGCCTCGGACCTTTTGGCCGTCCCCACCGCAGAATGCGGGCTGACGCTGGGTCCCGACGAAGAAACACATCAGCCCCCGTCCCCTTCGGTGGTGTTTGTTTCCGGGGCCACGCCGGAATGCGTTAGCGGAAAGCCAAGCGACCGGGACGACAGGGATCAAGATTCTGCGCCGCGGGAACGCAAGAGGCTGCAGCTCAAGCTTCGCTCGGTGCCCGTGGAAGCCAACACAGAGGCCGCTGCCATGTCCAAGGCTCCCGAGCTTGCACCTAAAGGCTCATCGTCCATTTTCGGCGGAGCGCGACCCGTTGACACGGCTGCCTGAGAGCGTGAGATCGAAGCACGGTTGGCTCGGCAGCGTAAAGAAGAACGCCGACAGATCAGGCACCGGGAACCTTTTCAGGACAGCCGCAAGGAAGACCAGGTGAGGCGCTCTTGTGTCGCCTCGGTGTGAGGGCGATCACGGCGTTCCTCTGTGCATGTGTGCAAGGCGAACCGGGAGACTCGGCAAAGCGACCGCCGGCTGACCACATCCAACGACCGGACTCCGGTGGCAGCGGGCCAACAGAGGGCCCGAAGAGCACGACATTTGCACAACTACCACAAACCCTTTCGTCACAGGGGGGGAATGTGTGGGAATCTCGCCCAAAGCCAGGCTGGCTTGACACGTGCTGCTCACAAGTGATGCGCGTGGCCCACTCTCGGGCTTTAAAAGCGGCAGCCGTGGCGCGGCTCGGACAGTCGGTGACGGAACGTTGTACGCGCGGGAGGGGTGTGCCCCGCCGGGGCCAAGGTTAGGGGCGAGTGCCTGTGCCCACGTTATTGTATCCTGTAACTTTCGAATTGTTCTGTTAGTGTTATTAAACGTTTATTTTTGAGTTCGCCCGGCCAGCATCACTTCCTTGGCAGTACGACGGCGCGAACCCTTCAATATATATATATATATATATATATATATATATATATATATATATATATATATATATATATATATATATATATATATATATATATATATATATGACAGTGTCGGGATTTCAGCGATGTACAGTTTTAGTAGGTAGAACGGATGATTAACGTCGAATTGGCAGAACGCAGCATCAGAAACTATAGTTCTAGTCCTATCGTAAAGCTTTTTCCTAAGAACATAGCGTATAATCGACAAGGCTGCACCTACTCACCATGCCTCGATACACGCATGCACGTCATCTCTTCTGACTCTACACCAGTCATCATTCCCGCAGTGCCACCGTGGACGCTGAACAGGCCACTGGTGTCCCTTCAAATATCCGGTATCATGACGAAGCGTCGTCTTCCTTGTGCTGTGCTCAAACAACTCAACTTGGCACATTTGACTCAACGATACGATGACACTCTGCACATATGCACCGATGGATCACAAAGGCCGCTTCGACTGCGGTCTTTGTGATTCCTTATCTCAGTACTACCCATAAGTACAAATTAGATCACAGGTCGTCTCAACAGCTGCAGAACTTGCTGCGATATGGGAAGCTATCCAATTCGTGTCCGGCCAGTCGCCACGTAAATGGACGATACTATCTGACGCAAAATCCGCATTATAAGTTATTGACTGTTGCTCAAGAAGGGGACAATATTATGCACTAACGTTAGAAATCAGTCACGCATTTGACCTTACGCAGAAGATTGGTCACTCAATTGCATCGGAATGGATCCCTGGACCTTGTGCATTGGCAGGCAACGAGCTTGCTGATGCTGAAGCAAGAGCCGCTGTCTATAACACCCCCACCGACGTGAAAGTACCGAACACACGAGGTGACGGGAACTCTTTATTGAGATTGCTCATGCGAGAGTGCATAACGATTTATTGGTCTCAGCCAGACCATCGATACAGGCGTCTGCGGGAAAGAGATCCGGAAGTGACTTTTCGCCTCCCGGCTAGAATGAACCGAGGCAACGCCAGTTTGCTGCACCGGATTCGTCTGGGAGTTACATTCACTCGCCCCTATGCACACCTCATCCGCCCTACGGACAGCCCGAACTGTGAACGATGCCAAGTGCCTGAAACAACAGCACATATATTTTGTGACTGCCCACTTTACGTGTAGCAACATAATACGCTCGCTTCAACGTTGGCAGGAACCGGTGTGGTAACACTTAGTGAGGCTGGTATTTTGTCAGCTATGTGCGACCAGACAAAGTCACCAACTGCTATCAGGGCTGTGCTAGAATTTCTTAAGAGCACAGAACTGGACACCAGACTATAGCGAAACCACTATGTCACGTGGTTATAGCATATACGCATATTTCTTTGCTGTCGCCATCATCACCCCACATCACTCTTTTTTCCCCTTTCCATTTTCCCCTGTGCAGGGTAGCAGGCTAGAGCGCACTAGCTCAGGCCGACCTCTCTGCCTTCAAATAAAATTCTCTCTCTCTCTCTCTCTCTCTCGGGGAGGCGAACACCAACGCGGCGCGTTGACTCCAATAATGCGAATAGGAGAAAATATCATAGAAAAAACTTGGCACTGAGAAGAAGCCGTATGACGCATTATTTGCATCTTGTCAGATTTAGGGAGGGTGCCTTAAATACCCTAAAATTAAAGATAAGCTGAAGTGGTTCTGGAATTCGATAAAACTTTGTAGTTATCTATCAAGGAGCGGCGTTATTGTCGGCGATGTCGTGATTTTCCCCCCTGTTGTAGCAGCAGGAGCTTTAAAATACGCGAAAAAATGTTTGTCTTGCTCCGGCCACGCGAACGCCCCGAATGTGGGGGCGCGAAAAAAAACTAACCAGAACAACGTCATCTTCGATACCTTTTGCGGAGCCGCGCGGCACTCTAGTATCTTCAGCCGTGGCCTCCGTGACTAGCTCCGGTTGCGCTTGTTCCTGGAACTGATCTCGAAGGCCACGCTTTAACAGTGCTGATGTTGCCGATGACAGAGAACATTGAAGATGACGTCACCGCGTTCGCTCAACACCCTCCAAAGTCAGTTTAAAAACTGCATCCTTAGCAAGCGATGAAAATACCGCATAATATTGAAAAATGTCGCAGTTGGCGAGTCGCACTAAAAAGGCGAAATTTGTTTATGGCATCTTTTGCATTACCCACATACATTTCGAATTGATTGTACTGCATCCAATGACTTTCTTCAGAAGCTAATATTTGTACCTACCTATGCGAGAGCTCTTAGGTATGCAAAGTACTTCATGGCACAAATGGACGTTCACAATTCATTCTGTTCACTTAAAACAGCGTGCTCCGTCTTGCCCAAATACGTCTAACAAGGAACGTGATGATATACTTGCACTGGAGAGTCAGGTATGCACCGCGGTAACATATTGGCACTGTACCACAGTGTTTAACGTCTATTTTTATAACACAGCTGTTATGCCCGCCGTTTGACCGAATCACGATGCAGACAAGAAACAGCCATTATCATGCCGGCGCACGCTCTCTTCGTCGTCTTCTGCTTCGCTCCCCGAACACGTGAGCCCGGATTGCGCTTTCCCGCTGCGCCAATTTGGCCGGCACGAGATAACTCGCATCGCGACATGCATAAAGGAGACTCCTC
The DNA here is from genome assembly GCF_013339695.2 of Rhipicephalus sanguineus. Lineage (NCBI taxonomy): Eukaryota > Metazoa > Arthropoda > Arachnida > Ixodida > Ixodidae > Rhipicephalus > Rhipicephalus sanguineus. The sequence goes on along the minus strand of NC_051182.1, from coordinate 102,928,616 downwards.
GCATTACATTACACTCGTACAGGGTTTTCTTCGGAAGCAGTTCCAAGCAATGACGTGGTTCTGCTGTACACCACCTGCTTACCACGCAGAAGGCCTCAGTTCGATTGTAACACTAACCGAACATTTTTAACAGCGGAGCTGCTTAAGCCGAGCGTCACGTGTCTGTTGAATCCGAAAGCTATCATCATCATAAATCAGCGCGCGCAATCTTTCGGAGCACGGTATAGGCATTCCAGAAGTGAGCTCACCAGAGACGGAGCGCCAGGAGGCCCACCAACGCGACCCAGAGTAGAAGCATAGTTTAGCTTTTGGGTATAAGTTGATAAACAGGGGAAATAGTGGGATGAAGCTTGTTTAGGTAAAGTGAGTGAGGGATTAACATTGTCTACCTTTTTATAGCATAACCATTGTAACATGAGCGTTAAAGCTTGATATGACTTGCCGAACTTAGTAAAACTTGATATAGCATAACCTAGCTAAACTATATCGAAACTTCATCAAAACCATGGGATACCAGAAAATACAGTTCCGCTGTGCCTTGAGCCTCGCAACAGCAAAGCCATGCAAAGCTTTTCTTTTATTACTAGTATGTGTTCATATGCTTTAGGTGAGGATCTTCGGCCATATAGCCCGATATTGACGTATAAGGAGAAGTGCTGATAAATATGAAGAACAGGGAAGTGCTGTGGAAACAATTTAACTATGCATTGTAATATAATGCAATATATTGTAATATAACAATTTAGTACATAGAGCGCCCCAGCTAACACTAGACAGAGTTTAAAAATATGCCGACGCACTATTTGATGACGCGACCAAATGCATGTTGCTGACTATTGCATAGAGTAAGTCAGACAATGTTTTTAGTTTTCTGCTTAATTGCTCAATTAGGGAAGATTGATTGATTTCGAAGCAATGAAGCTACGCAACACATTCTAAAAAAGTTTTATATCAGTCTGCAAAACATCCGATTAGACAGTTTGTAAGTGCCTATCTGTTAGTATTAGTGTTCTCTCGCTTTATACAGATGCCCGCGAAATATAAAAAAAATTACACCATCTCCGGCTAAAAGGAACCATGTGTGGATGCGGAGCAGCGGGGAGATGGTTAGCTTGAGCGGGAAATGGATGGATGGATGGATGGATGAATAAACTTTATTTTGGTCCCTCGGAACGCGCCCTAGCACGTTGCGGGTCGCTCCCACGTCGGAACAGCAAGACAAAGTCTCCCTGCTCCGTCGCGGGCCCGTTAGACTACCGGAACGCTTGGTGGACAGCCTGCCGAATTGTGCCCTTTCCCGAGCCTCCGCAATTTCTTCCAGCGTGTTGTGCATTCCGAGACGAAACAGTCTCTCTGAGCTTGTGTACGTGGGCAGCCCGAGAGCTCTCTTGATGACCTTCCTGATTAACGTGTTGAGCTTGTCACGCTCCGCTCTCTGGCAGTTGTGCATGGCTGCAACGTAGGTAAAGTGGCACATCACAAAGGCGTGCACCAGCCTTACGAGATTGTCTTCCACAAGTCCCTGTTGCCGGTTGGCAACCCTCCTTATAAGTCTGATGGCATTGTCCGTTTTTCTGGCGAGTCTCGTTACCGTCAGGTTATTGGAGCCATTCGATTCTATAGTCATACCTAGAACCCGGAGGGAGTCCACCCTGGAGATGAAGCAGCCTTCACCTGTCAGCAACCCTCACTGAGGAAAGTTAAGGGGGTGGAGCAACCCCATTTTCGACAGTGGTCACTGTGGTTGCACACTGGGTAACGAACCCATGTGGTGAAATTTTCCTTTCAACACAGCAGTCAAGTCAATATGTAAAGAAATTTGTCCTACGCTTCTGCAGTGAAAAATGTCTTCCGCATCTCACGACCACGCACTGTAGCCTCTTTGCGATGCAGGCCACCTATGCGACGCTTTTGCGCCGCGCTCCAGCATTCTAAAGGAGGATACCGCTGAGCAAGGGCTCTATAACATTAGAACACTCTCAACTTTTACAGCAAAAGCTGTTATGAGATCATTTCGCCGGCCGTTTTTGGCGCCGTAGTTGTCCGCCGCCGCCGCCGCCGCCGCCGGTGTCCGTAACCAGTATCGCTCGAAATAAGAAAAAAACGAAATAAAAAAAATTCCAGGATTGAACGAGGTTCGAACCTGGGCCCTCTGCGTGGGTGCCCAGTATTCAACCTCTGAGCCATGCCGGTGCTTGAAACTGCTTTGCAAAAAGGTCCTATACAGGCTTCATGTCGGGAAGGAACCACATTAGCATATGCAATATAGCGTGGTAGAAGAGTAAAATAAGCACGAAGCGTCGCACAACGCGAATTCTGTAACCAGGCGTCACACAATGCGAATTGCGCAACGAGTAGGTTGTTGATTGCTTCCAACCCATTACAAAGGACTCTGCCATAATTCTTCATCGTCATCAGGCACAGCATCAACAAAGTGCGCATAATGCCTTACAGGTACCGTATAGCAGGTACCAACGCTCTCCGTAGAATGACGAAAAATGGCACAGTGCCTGCTGCCCTACTTCTCAAAAAGTAGAATGATTTATAGCGTAGTGGGTTCCTCGCAAGTGCACTTGTATTGGTTGCCAAGGAAGCCCATAAGCGCATGATCCACTTCCTCGGGGTCTCAGTAAAATTACACTGATTTATAGCGTAGTGGGTTCCTCGCAAGTGCACTTGTATTGGTTGCCAAGGAAGCCCATAAGCGCATGATTCATTTCCTCGGGGTCTCAGTAAAGTTCTTCGCCCCTCCCCCCCCCGTCTCTCTCCCACGTCAAAGTATGTTATACAGCATGACGGGAGAGGGAAATAGCGACCGGGCGTCACCCAATGCAAATTGCATAACTGGTGGGCCGTTTAAAGATTCCAACCCATGACAAAGGGCTGAGCCATAATTCTTCATCGTCATCAGTCGTCGCGTCAAGAAAGTGCACATAATGCCTTATAGACGTGTAGCTGGTGCCTCGCTTCTCCGCAGAATGACGAATAATGGCTTAGTAGGTGCTTCCCAACTTCACAAAAATTGTGATTTATGGCGCAGTAGGTACCTTTCTAGTGTACTTGTATTGTAGCCCCAAGAGAGCTTAACGGGCTCTAGAAACGCCGCTCTTCCAGCTTTCGCAGGCCTGGCGTTTTTTGTTCTGCCTTGCCTGGCCTGAAATTTACATCATCGACGACGCAAATACGGGCGGGGACCAATAAACGCTTTATGGACCGATGAAACGCTCTTCCTGTTTCAGGAAATTCATTTTCTTTCATCGAACACGAATAATATCACCAAGGAGGTTCTATAGAACCTCTGGAGTGGCAGTCCCGGCCGCCGCCAACGGGAGCAAGTGAAGCCGCCGGCGGCCATGTAGCTAGAGGAAAAACGCGGCGCGACCGCCATAGACGGCAATGGAATACGCGCGGCGCGCGCGTTGGTTTGCAGTCCCACAATAAAAAAATGAGATGGAAACCTGCTTTAAACCCACGAACAGTTGCCTCTTCTCGTTTATGAAACAAATTATGTCATACTATTATGTCAGCTGCAGACTAATCTGTTGTCGAAGGGGTGCTTCGTATATCGAGCGCGCTGTAATTACATATGTGTTACTAGGAACTGGGTTTTGTGTTGTAACGGCGTCAGTGTTCAAGGGGTAACCACAAGCTAACGTGGAACGCACTTATTCTCTTTACATAAGCACACATCAATCACGCGAACATTTGGCCAGAAGGAGGATTCGCAAGCATTAACCTACGTGGGCGACGTGTGCCATCACGGCAAGCGCAGCGCGCACAGCCTCGAAACGAGGTAGCTCTCGCCCTCTCAGACTAGACGCATAAAAAACTAAAGCAGCCGCGTCCTTCGGTGTTTCGATTTCGGTTTGGTCGGATTTCAAAAGAGTTACATCTTGCTTTTGCCGCAATTTTTTCTTTTCGTAACTATTTGTGTTGAAGCTACGTCAAGGAGGTAGAAACTAACAGGCTTTTGTAGATGCGCTGGGAAAGCAGGAAAAATTGTAGGTACAAATTGTAGGTGCCAGGCCGTCTGCCCCGTTCTGTCGAAGCAGCATTCTGCGAAGTGAATAGAGCAGAGGTGGTTGGTTGGTTGTTCCTTGGCAAACCTGGCGCAACCCACCGCGGGGTATCGGCCATGAAACGGGCGGCACCTTATTTTAGAGATAAAATTGTTTTACATGGAGCAGAGGTGGTCAGAGCTGGTCGAGCTGGTAACCGTCCTTAGCTCTCTAACCACTTCTTCGACCGGCACGTTCCCAGGTAGAACGCTGCGCGCAGTCTTTTGGAAACATGTAACACGGATAATCACGTCATGGAATGTTGCGTTTGCCAATTCCTCGATAAACATCCATCAAATTCGATATCCATGCACCGGATAAATATGCATGCACGCCGTCAGTCTTGACTTGCAATAAAACACCAGAAAGCTCGGAATTCTAAGGGCGTTCTGACTTCCTACTCGTACCAATATTGCTCGGTACGTCCAGCTAGACTGCACCCACTTCGTGTATACACTTCAAAATCACGTACAACGTCGTGTCAGCGAACATTTAAAGCGTAAAATTTTCTTCGCTACAACTGCACGCATGTATTACATGTATGCGCACCTTTCAAATTGTTTCCAGTTTAACAGCATGCACGAAAAACAGACAATCGTCAGCGAACTAAGTGAGGACACTTACACGTGAAAAGTGATCCCAGGCGTCTTCTTATTGCGATTTGTGCAGCCATAAGCGACGCACGAAGTCGCCATGGCCTCGTAAAATGTTTAACTACTTTACAAAAGCATGCCACCGTCCCCAAGACAACTGCGACGGCGGGGCAACGGAGCGCACTCCGTCGTCTGCTTCCGAGTTTTTTCCTTTTGCAATATGGCGGCGACCGGCTTCACTTACGGGGGCGCCACCTCCACTCCAGAAGAAATAGTATATAACCTCCTTGAATATCACCGCTGCTCTATATCCAAGCTGCTGTGGATCGATGAGAGTGTAGTAGTGTTGAGTGGTTTATTTGTGCCGAACTGGGAGAGCTAAGAAATGTTTCCGCTTTAGTCTCCAACCAACCTGCTTTGCCTTGCTTATCATATGATAGCTTGCAGCGATCGTGGCGGCTTCCAACAAGGCGACGAATAAGGCAGTGGGCTCGAGCACATTGGGAAGCCAAGCTTTCAAGCTTGCCCCGCAACTTGTTCTACCGGACCAGGAAGATAGTCAAGGTCGGCGGTTTTCTGGACTAAGGAGACTGAACTGACAGCCACGCTAGTTGGTCTTGATTCATCTGCAATTCATTTGTACAGCGCAAAGAAGCACGCACGACCAGCGCTGTTTATTTCGCTCTCTCTCCCCCTCTCAGCATCGCTATATGCTACAACGGAAAATATTTTTTATATTTATGGGAATTCATCTCGCCAACCGCTATAATTAGCCTCTGTCTGTGTGAGCGGCGGGCAGCCTTCCTGAATTGCGCTCAGAATGAGACACATTCCGGGTATTTCGAAAAAGTTTACGTATAGTTCAGCACAGTAATGCGATGTTTAATGCGCATGCGTCATTTTAACGCCGCGAAATTTTGCAGATTTGTGACGTACCGTAACAAGCATGCGATTTTATGGCACACCGAAAAAAAATTTTCCCGAATGCCGAAGAACCAGTGGTCAAAAATATGTTGCGCTGAATGAAGTGTGTTCGCTTTTTTTTTTTTTGCGCAGCCGTGCATAAGTGGTCACTACGCGACTGATCATTTCCGCGTCATTTGTTGTGTCGCGTTACGAGCGGGCGTTGGATGCATGAGCCAAAACATTTCGACCGATCATAAAGGGCTTACGACCAATGCGGAAGGAAACAAGTTCAACGTTACAATCGCCCACATTTGTTCGACAAACATTTGCGCTTACGCTGTTAGTATAGGCGCATTACTTGGAGGGGCCGGAAGGCCCTCCAAGAAACGTTGCAAATGCAGATACGTTGAGTATAAAGAATGTACTACGCCTCTAATACCCCGAATTTTTATATTTTAAGGGAAACTTGTGGTTGACAAGTTAACAACAACAATAACAACAATAACAACAACACCAATAATAATAACGATAACAACATACAACAACAACAACAACAACAACAACAATAAATAATAATCATAATAATAATAAGACAGAATAATAATAATAATAATATAATAATAATAAATAATAATAATAATATAATAATAAATAATAATAAATAAGACGCACTAGAATACCATTTTGACTAAGAGCAAAGAAGGCAAAATATGACATCGCAAACCTGAATATTGTGGCAAGAAAGCGCAGTATAATAAATGAAAAGAAAAGGTGCACTCATTGCTACCTACATAAAAACGCAATCATTAGTGAGCACTTTCAGGCGATAACGAGATTTCGTTGAATGATACAAATCTGTACTACTGGGAAGGGGTCCATAGACATAATTATTTTGATGCATAAAGTTGTTTGAGGGGCCCCCCAAACCACCTCCGGTAATTTTTTAACATTGCAAGCAAACGCGTGCATTAGGTGGATAGCAAAATGATGTCTTCCGGTTCAATGCCCAGCTCTTCGCTGTTTCGAAGTGTGTGCCGTTCAGTGTAATCGGGGAGAGAACACGTACTTTCCGCGACGCGGTTGTTACCAGTTATCTTGCCTCCTCCCCGATTTCACTGAACCGCACACAACTTGAAGCAGCGAAGAGCTGAGCCTTGAACGTTCCGCGAACCGGAAGTGCCGTAGCAGACGACGCGCCGTTTTGCTATCCACCTATGCCGTCACGATCAACAATGCCGAACGCGGCAGCGCCGCGAGCCGCGGGCGTGCCCACGAATCCCAAAAAACAATAGAGAGTTTGAGAATTGGGGACCCAAGACGCTGGGCCCCCAAGCTGCGTTGGGCAGCCTGCTCTTGCGTTCGGAAGAGGAGCAGAGTTTGAGAAGATCTGGTACTAGCGTTAAGACTGGTTACGCACTACGACGGGGACGAACGGGTGCCGCTTTAAGGAGCTTCGCCCCTAAAATTCTCACGGCTGCGTGTTCGTTTTAGAGTCGTGCACAACCGCAACACCACAGCTAAATTTTGACCTCTGGGTGGCTTAGGTGCCCTTTAATGTATAGAAAGTGTTGATTGTAATAGTATAGTACACGTATGGTTGTCCCAGGGTATGCTACGTAAATGTGACTGTACTATCTTTATGATGTTATTAAACATAGCAAGCAAATTCTCTTTGTACTATCAAAAAATCACATCAAAACTGAGCGCGAATGAAGAAGGTCGAATGAGAAGGTCTCAGCGCTCGTCTGTCTCGTCAATGAATCAATCAATCAATGAAGCCTTATTTTCATGAACAGATATATGCAATTACAGGGATTATTTGGACCGATAGCCTAAAGTGGCTAGTGCTCAACGGCCGTTTTTGGCGCCGTAGTTGTCCGCCGCCGCCGCCGGCGTCCGTAACTGCTATCGCACGAAATAAGAAAGAAAAGGAAATAAGAAAAAAATGCCAGGCCTGCGCTGAAACCGCAGCACAGTCACAGCGAAAGCTGGAAGAGCGGCGTTTCTAGAGCCTGTTTTAAGCTCTCTTGGGGCTACAATACAAGTACACTAGAAAGGTACCCACTACGCCATAAATCACAATATTTGTGAAGTTGGGAAGCACCTACAAAGCCATTATTCGTCATTCTGCGGAGAAGCGAGGCACCAGCTGCACGTCTGTAAGGCATTATGCGCACTTTGTTGACGCGACGACTGATGACGATGAAGAATTATGGCTCAGACCTTTGTAATGGGTTGGAAGCTTTAAACGGTCCACCAGTTATGTAATTCGCCTAGGGTGACGCCCGGTCGATATTTCCCTCTCCCGTCATGCTGTATAACATACGTTGACGTGGGAGAGAGACGGGGGGGGTGCGAGAACTTTACTGAGACCCCGAAAAAATGGATCATGCGCTTAGGGCTTCCTTGGCAACCAATACAATGCATTGCGAGGAACCCACGCTCTAAATCACTGTAATTTACTGAGACCCCGAGGAAATGGATCATGCGTTTTTGGGCTTCCTTGGCAACCAATACAAGTGCACTGCGAGGAACGCCTATGCTCTACATCATTGCAATTTTACTGAGAACCCGAGGAAATGGATCATGCGCTTATGGGCTTCTTGGCAACCAACGAGTGCACTTGCGAGGAAACCCACGCTATAAATCATTGTAATTTTTGAGAAGTAGGGCAGCAGGCACTGTGCCATTTTTCGTCATGTACGGAGAGCCGTGGTACCTGCTAAAACGCATGTAAGGCATTATGCGCACTTTGTTGACGCTGTGCCTGATGACGATGAAGAATTATGGCAGAGCCCTTTGTAATGGGTTGGAAGCATTCAACAACCTACTCGTTGCGCAATTAGCATTGTGTGACGCCTGGTTACAAAATTCGCGTTGTGCGACGCTTGGTGCTTATTTTACTCTTCTACCACGCTTCCTTCCTGACATGAAGCCTGTATGGGACCTTTTTGCAAAGCAGTTTCAAGCACCGGCATGGCTCAGAGGTTGAATACTGGGATCCCACGCAGAGGGCCCAGGTTCGAACCTCGTTCCATCCTGGAATTTTTTTCTTATTTCGTTTTTTTTTTATTTATTCGAGCGATACTGGTTACGGACACCGCGGCGGCGGCGGCGGCGGACAACTACGGCGCCAAAAACGGCCGGTGAAATGATCTCATAACAGCTTTCGCTGTAAAAATTTCCAGGATGCAACGAGGTTCGAACCTGGGCCTTCTGCGTGGGAGTCCAGTGTTCAACCTCTGAGCCATGCCGGTGCTTGAAAATGCGTTGCAAAAGGACCCTATACAGGCTTCATGTCGCGAGGGAACCACATTAACATATGTAATGTAGCGTGGTAGAAGAGTAAAACAACAACTAGGCGTCACACAAACGCTAATTCTGTAACCGGGCATCACACAATGCGAACTGCGCGACGAGTGGGTTGTTCAATGCTTCCAACACATTACAAAGGCCTTGCGATAATTCTTCATCGTCATCAACCACAGCATCAACAAAGAGCACATAATGCCTTACAGGTGTTTAGCGAGTACCACGGTTCTCCGCAGAATGACGAAAAATTGCATAGTGGCTGCTTCCCTACTTCACACAAATTATGATGATTTATAGCGTAGTGGGCTCCTCGCAAGTGCACTTCTATTGGTTGCCAAGGGACCCCGTAAGGCTCCCGTGATCCATTTCCTCAGGGTCTCAATAAAGTTAATTCCCTCTCTCTCTCTCTCTTTCTCACGTTAACATATGTTATAAAGCGTGGTGGAACAGTTAAGTAACGACCGGGCGTCACACAATATGAATTACGTAACTAGTGGGTCGTTTAAAGCTTCCAGCCCATTACAAAGGGCTCAGCCCTAATTCATCGTCATCAACCGTCGCATCAACAAAATGCACATAGTGCCTTACGTATGGTACCTCGCTTCTCCGCAGAATAACGAATAATGTCGTGGTGGGTGCTTCCCAACTTCATAAAAATTATGATTTGTCGCGTAGTGGGTACCTTGCAAGTGTACTTGTATTAGTAGCCACAACAGAATTTATAGCAGGCTCTACAAATGCCGCTCTTCCAGCTTTCGCTGTGATGGTGCTGCGTTTTCCGCGCAGGGCTGGCGATTTTTATATATATACTGCCGATGCAGTAAGATATGCTTGCCCCCCACCCCCTCCCCGCCTCGTGAACAAGTTGGTACATGATGAACATTGGGGCACGATACTACGGCACACAGATGGAAACTTTTTACTTTACCAAGTTGGTACGCCACTGGTCGTAACCATGTTCCACGGCAGCGGACAAGTGCGACTGAAATTAACGGAACGCGCGGTTTCTTGCTACAACGGATTCAAGAAAAAGGTTGCGTGGCAAGAGTCCAAGGAAATACTTTACACGTATAATTAGCTTCATTAAGCAGTTTTAAAATAGCGTAGGCTAAATTAGCGATTGCGGCCCGCTATTTCCGTCACTTAACGGAAGCCCGCAAACGGTTAGCGCACGACGCATGCGCAATTGCGCGAAAAGCTAACGCAAAGCTTTCCGTACGCTATTCTAAACCTGCCTAATAGGCAGTTTTAGAATAGCGTACGAAAAGCTTTGCGTTAGCTTTTCGCGCAACTGCGCATGCGTCATACGCTAACCACTTGCGGGCTCCCTTTAAGTGACGGAAAAAGCGGGCCGCAAACGCTAACTTAGCGCTGCGCTATTCTAAAACTGCCTATTTATTTGCGCGCGTTCGTCACATAATTGCAAGTCATGCCGCTAACTGGGTCGCAGTTCAAGAGCGAAGGTATACGCAAGAAGGCGACATCGCGGAAGCGATCCCACCGCTTCAGCTCTGAGCTCATTCGCTTCTGGAACATTCGAGCCCGACGGTGACGCGCCGCATGGCCATCTTTCGATTTTTCTTTGTACATCTTTTCTTCAATTTTCTTGCGGCGCAATACGCCGCGCGCAGATCTCGTCGATAAGACGGCGACGAACGATGCCGTGACGTAATAACGCCACTAGTTGTGGCTGCAACAACGCATGCGCGACTTACGGAGCATCGTCGTTAAAATGTTTTACACGCGAGCGGCCGACCTCCATTTTTCGTTTGCTGCCGGCAACGCTGCGATTTTGTAGTACGGCAGTTTAGGCGCCATGGGACGGCTTGCCACGATGTTCAGGCACGGGGCGTGTAGTTGCAGTACGTACGAGTCGCGGTTTAAACTTTTTTCTTTGTGTGTGTGTGGACTTTACCTGGACTTAATGGAGCTGTGTACCAGGAACTGCGTCGCCTGGAATTCATCGAGGACCGCTGCGAGCTTCGTCGTCGGCATCGTATTGGTGAGCCCCATATATGGCAGGCCGGCGAGGTGTGGGGCGTGTTCACCGACGTCACTCGCTATAATTTCCTAGCTCAACCGAAGTTGAAGGTTGCGTGGAACTTTAGCGAGCGGGTTCCTTGAACAATGCTGCACTTCGAGTCCAACTCCCCGTGACACAGGCGCGCGCGTACAGCTTTCAGGCTTAGCTGACGGTTAGGTAGGTAGGTAGCTTTGTCAGGGGTTGTGTGCACGGGAGGACTCGACCCGAATGTCCGTGGCGCTCCCGCGGGCCTCATTTCGTGCCAGACTTCTCTGGTGCGTAATGTGGTTCTCGCGGGCCGCAAGCGGCGTCCCGGTATTTGCCTCGTCGGCTTGTCCCCGAACTTAAAGAAGCCGTCAACGTCTGAACTTCAAGTCTGCACAACGCGTCGCGTCGGGGACCTGCTGCGGGCGGAGCGCAGGTGGGTTAACCCTTCTTTCTTTTACGTTCACTCGTGTTAGAGTTGGTAGTGCCCGTTCTAGCTGGCATCTTTTTCGCGGTTTGTGTGTTCCTTTTGCCGCGTTAACCCTTGCCCTCTTTTTTTTTCTTTCGTAGCTTCGACTTGGCTGCTAGAACTCCAACTTGCACATGGACCAGCCGTGGCTTCGCGCTCAAGCGTTATTCGTGAGACTGCGTTCATTTTTTTTACGCGCGCTTTCGTCGCCTAACAAGTTTCCTTTCGTTCCAGGAGCGGTGACGTACTGACACGCCCCGTGCCACACCGGCTTATCTTTCGCACTATCGCCGACGGAGTCTTCATGGCGGACGTGCTCCCGGCATTGGACCGAGTAAGCATCTCTCTCGTATTTCCATGAGTAGTACAGTAAACGCGAAGGGCCACCTTGCTTCAAGCTTTGTTAATCGCAGCCATCGTTCTCTGAAGGGTTAATACAGGCATGTCGAAGGGTTTAGGGGGCGCCTAAATGGTGACAGCCACCGTAGTGACTTAGCAGCCTACTGCGTTAAGCTAGAACGTGGGCTCTACGGTTACCGTGACCGGCCATTGTTAAGGCGCATGTATTTGGTTGATAGCATTTCGGCATGTGCGCGCGTGGCCTTTGAATTTGGGGGCGTTGCGCGCGCGCGGGCTAGTTTGCAATTTGGGCGAGTTAATTTTTCTTTGTGCTAGTCATTTACCGCCCTTCAAAAATAACTGACCTTCGTAAACTCTTACATGTTTACTAACACAGACGCACCGCGGAGGCAAGTTAGCAAACGCTACTGGTGACTCTAGGAAATTACGCAGCCATTAGGACTCTTACGCAAGATTTACAAAAACCTTGCAATTATTTTTGACAAGTTTTCATCTTTTAATCCCTTTCAGGCGTGAATTGTGACCGACTGCCCTAAATTTTTCAAATTTGCAGAACAAATTCTAAGGCATTAGGTATTACATTCCAGGAAACAGAATGACTGTTTTAAGTTTTGTTCATTAATACTAATTAGTGCATAGTTAAATATTTAACTACTTAGCAGTCGATGTTGTTTACTTATTTACATAAATCTAATATTAAACTTAAAATGCATCTGCAATTTGTATTGGGTTGTATTTACAGCGGAGAAAAATCATACCGTTTAACATTAGCCTTAGAACGTGGCTCACCTGACCGAGCCATCGAACAAAGTAGTGACTCTGCTGAAGTAGTTTGCTGCAGTCATGCGCAACAAATAAGGAAAACGGTAGCGACTGCGATTAGGCCGAAGGTTCAATTCACCCTATGCACGACATATGTTGCTCATGTTGATACTGGACGTGCAATCACGCGCACAAGGGAGAAGTCAAGACACCACAAACTCCGTTTTTTCATTGGGGAGTATCGTAATCGGCGTTTGTGGTGTCTTGATTATGTCCGCATTTGCATGCCCAGTCTTTTAACATCAATACGTACCAAGCAGCTCAGCTCTCCGTTACTCTATCTTGCTCCTTCTTGGCCTCTATAGTCCCATGAACTGGCAAAGAACAAGTTGCGTCCACTTGTGCACGTTGTGCCTCCAAGGATTAATAAGTTCGTTGCCTTCATCCCAGGAGCGCAGACTGTCTTCACACACCCCTTGGGCCACAACGGCTGATCTTCCTGGCGGATATCCTCCCGGCACTACCTCAAGTGAGCACTTTCTCATACGTCCACGAGTAGACTATAAACAAGAATCGTGCTTCTAGCTGAATTAATCGCCTGCAGCCATTGTTATCTGAAAAGGTTACTATGGACATGTTGAAGTGTGCTGGTATACACGACACCCACCACAGTGACTTAGCGACTATGTTGCGCTGACATAAGCTAAGATGAAGGCGCTAAGGTTATGATTTCCAGGAATGGTAGGAGCGTATATTTTGTTGAGAGAAACGCCCGCACATTTCGATATAGGGTGTTTCTTTTTAGAAAATAGATTTTTTATAAAAATTTTATGATAGTCAGGCTCTTGTCGTTTTCGCACATGAACTCCACGTCGAGGCGGAAATACTTTCCCGCAGCTAAAATGACCTTAAAGCGACTAATTAAAAAAACTCGTTAATTAACTTTTTACGGGAGGGCAGGTGTTTAAATTACAAAGTTGTAGTGGGCGCCAATTTATGGCATATCTATTCTTTAGTAACGAAAGTTGCGCGTAGTTCGAGATATTCATCATCGAATTTCAAGGGAGAAATTGAAACTGACCGCGCAGGATGCGCACGACACGCGGCGGAACACTGGAATGACACGTGACAGGGAAGTGACGAAACTTGAATGAAGGCGCGCCAAAGCAGAATCTGGTCAGAAAAATCGGCAAGCATGCTGAAATACACTAGTAAACAGCTTAATGCTTGCGTGCGATGCCGTGGTATGAGTTTCTTTCTTAAACCATAAAAAGGCGCGAAAGCTATTTAGCCTGTCTGCAAGAAGCGCCTGTGGCCGACCCAGAGCTTTATGCTTTCCAGACAAAGAAAAGGTCGATATTTCGGTTTTCTTGCGCACAGTTCGAAAGAAACACATAAGCACCAAATACTACGCGCAAAAGTAAGACGATGCACGGGCAGAAGTGAGATGACTTGCAGCCTTTCATGAAAACATGCGGCCACGGCATGCCGTCATTCAAACGTCGTCCGTCCCATGTAACGCGTAGTTCCGGTCTGACGTAGAACGGTCGCGCTTCGTGCGCGCCTTGCGCGATCAGTTTCGATTTCGCGCATGAAATTCGATGACGAATATTTCGAACTACGTGCAACTTTCGGGATTTCTAAAAAAATAGGTGTCGAATAAGTTAGCATGCACTATATACAACTTTATAATATAAACACCTGCCATCATGTCAATAATTAAAAAAGTTAATTAACGTGTTTTTTTAATTCATGGGAACAGCGTCATTTTAGCTGCGGCAAAGCATTTCCGCCTCGTCGTGGACTTCGTGTGCTTAAACGACAGGAGCCTTACTGTCATAGGTTTTTTTGTAAAAATATCTGTATTGTCTAAAAAAACACCTTGTATAGGCAGCACATTAAGAAAATCTAGCTCTGTGAAAACATTAGTAGTAGTCGGCAAATGCATGAGAACTGAGCTGTTTGTTTAATCATTAAAACGGGAACAAACTACTGGAGAAGTGACAGTGATAGAACGACAGACAGGGCGCTGACATTCTGTAGTTCTATCAGTATAGCACTGCTTGTTTCCATCTCGGTCAGTCCATGCATTTCATCAGCTTAATCGTGCTCGAGTTTGCCGTTAGAGTGCCTCTTCCTGGCCAGCTGCTAGTACACCGAGAAATACTGCAGTTCCCAACCAGAAAGATTTCCTTAGTGTTTTAGAGTAGAGCTCTAAGTTGCAGCGTCGCATGCCGGCGTTCCTAGTCTGTCGGTCATGACCGACTAGGAACGTGACTTAGGGAGTATCTTATCCGTTGGTAATTTTTAACTCCAGATAACTGCCAAACAACTTCTCTGTTGCGAAATGCCACGTGGACGGCTCTACTTCGTGGCAGGAGCTTGTACTAGTCTAATTTTTTTGGGCCTTGACTGACAACAGTGGTGGGTTTTAGCATTTCTAAGAGTACCGTGACAAGCCTAATTGCTAAACGCTTCATTGTTAGCTTATATTATGTCCACTGCAGGGCAGAGTCCTCTCTGAACGATTTCCAGTGCAGTTTCCTGCGCTAGCAGACTCTATTTTATGCATGCAAATTTCTTAACTTCGTCGCTCCACCTAACCCATTGCTGCCCTAGGACACACTTCGTCTCTTGTTATTCATCCAGACACTCTAATTGACCACCGGCGATTTGTCGTTCTCGTGGCATGACTTGCCCTGATCCCTTTCTTTCTCCTAATGTTTCCTCCCGATATCTACTACCCCTGTTCGTTTAGACTCGCACTGATGTCTTCCTCAGTTTCGACTATCGTTTTGTTTCATCGTATTCTGTGTGGCCCTTTTAACGAATTTTAGTTTCTTTCGTTTCTGGCCCATACGTTAGAACTGACAAAGTGCAATGCTTTTTAACCCTTCCCGCTTTCGTGGCAGTGATAATATGCCGGTGATGAGTCGAGAATGCCTACTGTACGCGCAACAGCCCATTTTTTAATCTTCTGTGAACTTCTTTTGCATGAGTAGGCTGCCCTGTTAGCGTTTAGCTTCAACGTGACGCTTCTACTGCTTCTAGGGTGCAGTTGTTTAACACGCACTTTTGTCTCGCCGTACCACCTAGCATCACCTTTGCTTTCTGCATGTTGAGCTTCAACCCTGCTTTGACGCTTTTTCGCTTCGTCTTCAGTCATTTCCCCTTGGCTGCCGTCATTCATGAAGTGTATGGTGCGGTCTGCAAACTGTACATTGCTAATGTAGTCTATTAATCTTCCTATTTCTTTCCAATCCAGTCACTCGTACTTCCATACATGCAGTGAACAGCAATAGTGATTGTATCTTGTTGTCGAACCTCCTTCTCGATCGTGACTTTGTTGCTTTTCTGGAGTAGCAGGGTAGCTGTGGAATTGCTTGTCCCTCGTAACATGAGCAAATACTTTAAAAATGAAAGGCTCGTCGGGAGCGTGGAAGGCTTGGAATTTTGTGTGTATGTTCTGGTTTATCGTTCGTTCGTGCCTCTATTTAGTCGCGCTCAACGAGTTGCAACATGGCGGCCTTCTTTCAAAGGACCCTAAACTTCAGTGACAATGGCAGATGTTACATTGGTTTATAAAATACCAGCAATCTGAAGTGTTTCCTTCAATAATTTTTTTGGCGCCCGAACACATATTGGGCTGCGAGTTTAACATGGTAACTAAGTGAACCAATCAGCTTATTGATTAGCATCAAAAGACAATGCCATATCGATTCACTTTACTGTATCTTGTGCTTTTGGTACAGAACAGACTTGTACTATCGCGCTCAGTATGAGCTACATCACGCGAGCGCGTGGCCGAGCGCTGTGCAAGGTTGTACAGTGGCGCCGATCATGGCATATTTTGGAGTTATCGGGAGAGAGTTTGGCTGCTCGTGCAAGCGTGCATCGCCCCGAAGCGTTCATGCAGCCTCGAAGTTTCATTTTCGAAGCTGATATCACCGCAGGGCAAAACGAGGGGAGGGTGAAAGGAAGTGGAGGCGATGCGCGCTCGCAGAGAGTGCTCTCTCGATAACTCGAAAACATGCCATGATCGGCGCCACTGTGCAACCTTGCAGAGCGCTCGGCCACGCGCTCGCGTGATGTAGCTCATACTGAGCGCGATAGTACGTGTCCTTGGCATTACTATACCAGGGTTTCCCACTTGCTTTGACAGTAATTTTTAAAGAATACTAAATCTAGAAAAGGCTTACCATCGGCGCATTAGCGGTAATTATGTGCTTAGAGCCAGTATTTTTCATCCCTTAGTATGGTTTGGTTTTGGCTTTTTTTATTCTTACTTGAATCGCTAACATGTCAAAGTTGTAGGCCTGCCCAAATAACCTCGGAATCGAGCATTCATTTTCTGCAGAAAATTTTTACTTCTATTTTTGACCGAGAAAGACAAAAGCCCACGACATATTCAATAGTCATGCCATGGCTCTACTCAAGCACTTCAGAGCAAACTTTGATGGATAGACAGCTGCATTCATTCATCGCCACATTGTGCAGATTCACCATGCCGAATGGTTCGATGGTCTTGACGACCTAGCTAGCGCAGAGGTTAAGTCTGCATCTGCTGACTCCGTCTCATCTGGCACTTAGCATGGCTTCAACTTTTCACAAGTTTTTGTCGCCAAAATGAGGTTTGCAGAAATTGAGTTGGGTGCCTCGTAATGGAATTCCTGCTTAAGAGTCGCAACCGCTCTCCCCACTCGCAACTGACTACACAACGCTTATCGATGCCTGAACAGCAGTTTCTATTCTGCAACCATTGTAGATCGCGAAGCCATATACGGTGCGGCGATCAACAAATTCAGCAGTGTATCTGTCGGGTTTCGCATGGAAGTGCTCAAGGGGCGGTGCGCAAGCGCCGCGCCTATTTAAGATTTCGCATTTTTCATGGAATTCTAACTTCAGCGTGAAATGAGTGCTTGATTCTGAAGCTATCCCGAGGTGGCCTACAACTTTGTAATTGACACGTTAACGATTCAAACAATTTTAAAAACTACCATTTGCATGATAGCTAGCATTGAAAGCATCGTGGATGTTGAATCGGCGTCAAATGAAACGCGAATAGCGGAGCGTGTGGCCCAAGCATTAGCAAAGGTTTAGTGCGCGCCGTCCAGTCACTGCCAGGCGCGCACATCCAGTTTGGCAGCACTGTGCGATCCCCTTATTGTGCGATTTTTTTCGCTTCTGTTCTAGTTCTGATACGGTGATAAAGACGGCCGGTGCGGGCGTGCCTGGCGCTTTTGGTCGTTTCACTTTTTTGTTCGTTTATATATTTTATTTTTTCCTTTCAAATATCAGAACTTGACCAGATGGATGCGAAACTTCATATTGTAAGTCCTGAGGTGCACGACTCAACGCGCAGCGGGCCGCTCCCACGTTGGGAAAGTCAGGCCAAGCACGACCGCCGCCAGAAGCAAAAATATTTCACTATAGGGCAATCGCGCAGTGCTGCTACACCGGATGTGCCCGCCTTTCAATCGTGATGACTGGACGGCGTGCACCATACCGTCAATAATGCTTGTGGCACGCGCTCCACTGTTCGCGTTTCACTTGACGCCGATAGTACATACAAACAACTACCGCTAATGTGCGGTTAGTACAATTTTTGTAGGCTTGGTTTTGTTCTTTTTCGATATCATGGCCAAGTTATAACTACAACACGCTGAATAAGCAAGTCATGTGCAAATATGTCTTTGGTTAATTGCTGTTCAATCATTAGCAACCATCCTAACGAGGTAGGAAATATTGCAGCGAACATTTAGATTATCTATTAGTCTGATGTTACTTAACATTTAATTAATGTGACTTCTTATCAATTACTCTATCACTTGTATAACGAGAGCATAGCATCAAATTTAAGACTTGATATGCCAGTGGGCACGGTGCATACAAAGCGAATGTTCATTCGCCTTATTTGGGGGTAATTGGTTCACTAATGGTAGTAACCGTACCAACAAAGTAGTACGTTTATTAACACTAGTGAACCAATTCAAAACTGAATCATACTAAACTCTGGTTACCAATATCTTATTACTTTCAATGAGCTTTACTGAGTAAAAGTACGAGTTGGTAGTAATGTCTGAATTTCACTATCAAGATTTTTACTACGTTCATTAAGAAGGTACTGCTTTTTGTGACATGTAACAGTCTAAACTCCGTTTCATACATCAGGTGCAACGCTGTGGAAGCTATGCAAGAAGTTCGGCCAGCAAAACGTGTAAATCCGCGTGTCTTTTGCTTGGCCTCCGCGATGAGTTCCTGCTGCGCGCTGCCAGTGCTAATCGCGGAGGCCACGGTACAAAAAAAAAAGACGCTAAGCGATCCAGAACAAACTATCGACAGCACTGTAAATAACGGGGTACGTTTATTTCTTGGGCACAAATCACCTTCTTTTATTATACAGCCTAAGGACGAAAACAAAATCACAATACGGGTGGTAAATTCATTGAACTGTTTCTTCGCGCGAACGCATCTATACTGCAAGAAGTCTCGTTAGCTTCCATGGCGTTGCACCTGATGTATGAAACGGAGTATAGTATAACGGGAAGTTGAGCCATTTCGTAAGAATTCTGCCTGAAAAATGAGCCTGCAAAACGTACAGACAAGGGAACAAGGCAACACAAACTACACATGTTCTCTTCTCCGGACTCGTGTTTGCACGCCCGCTCTTTCATGATTAACCTGTTAGTATTTACCTTCCAAAACTTTAAGAGGGCAGCGAGTTAGGCTTCTCCTACATCATCAGTAACCACTGTCTCTAATTTTGCAGCTCTACAAACTCTTCGTGCCACCGGGTCTAGCAAATGCAGAGGAGGCCATCGTCGAAGAGTTTCAGCGCCGGCAAGGACCGCCACGAGGATCGTCGTTACTGCTAGCTTCAACATCGGCATCAAATAAAATGGCAGGTAAACCTGCTAACGAGGCTGGCGATGGTCACGGTCTTCTCCCACGACGGAAGTGCGTGTAATAGCTTCAGGTTTAGCGAACACTAGGCAGGCAGGTAGCTGTTAGGTGGTTTCCGTCGTGGGGGTGAGACCCATCTGGAACGTCGTTGCGCTCCTGGCCACCATTATGTGCCAGTTTGTTTCCTGGCATGGAATGTGCTTCTCGCGGTTGCAATGTGGCACCCGGATTTATCGTGTCAGCCTTTAACATTTCAGAACCAGCGTCGACTTCAATCGGCACGTCATCGTCGACCAGGTGGGTTTCTTTTCTCTTTTGCTATTTTGTAGATTCCTGCATTTGTCCTCGTCGGTCGCGTTTCTTCTTGTCAGCAATAATTTATTTGTGCTAAATGTAGTCATCACTAGATATTAAATCTAGTAATCTAGTTACATGTTTAGAAGAACCCCAGGTGCTCGGAATTTCCGGTGCCCCTACACTAGCCTTTCATACTCGTATCGCTTTGGGACTTAAAACCCCAAGAATTACATAATTAAGCCTAGGTACGTCTTTTTTTTTTCCTTGCACTACGATTGCAAATGACGTATTCCCTGCTTCTGCCAATTTGTAAAAGGGGCGAGACATTAATCAAGCGCTCGTTGCTTTTATTCTCGCGCCTTCAATAAACTCTGTATTGGTGGGAAATAGATGATAATGATAATACTGATAATTACGATAATGATATTAATAGCTACTGTCAATCGATTACTGTCGGCTTTATTACAGTCCCTGTCTTTCCACATTGTGTCATTGCGATGTTAACTTTTGCCCTTATTTTCCCGCCTAGACGCACACGGTTGCGGACCTTGGTCAGCTTGTGACTTGATCAAAGATCTCTGGAGCAGTGTCCATGGTGAGCGCCTCTCATTCTTAAAGGAGTACAGATTTTCAGGCTAGTTAGTTATATGCTATAAATGACGCCTTAGTGCTGGAAATACAGGAAACATACAGGAAAAACATCTAATCTGGCACTTAGCATAGCTTTAACTTTTGTCAGGTTCCTGTCGACAAAATGAGATGTGCAAAAATAGAGGTGTGTAATTGTACCTCGCAAGTTTTAGCCCTTCTCCCCGCTCGCAACTGACTACACCACGCTTATCAATGCGTGAGCAGCAGTTTTATTCTGCAACCATTGTAGACCGTGAGGCAATATACGGTGTGGCGATAAACAAATTCGGCAGTGTATCTGTCGGCTTTCGCATTGTTACGTTCTACCGGCCATCGGCCGGCAGCCTGGGTGACATGAAAACTAGTCGATGTGGCAGAGCAAAAACAGCGAGCGTTTATTTCCAGCTCGGAAATGTATAGGGAAAGCAAGATTGGAAAAAGAAGGAAAGAGTTACAATGACGCATGCGCCGAGGGGCGTCATTTGGCCCGACTTATCTGCAGCATTCCTACCCCCTTGTAGCCGTAGCGTTACACGGACTTTTTGGTTCTTATGGACCGACGTAGCTCGGGAACAGGGCTTTCGGAAATGTCATCAGCTTCGCATTTCAGGGCCCCTTGGTCGTTCGGGGTTGTCTCTCGGGAGGCGGTTATTCTGGAGTCGATGTTTCTCTGTTTGCATCTGTGTCGGATGAACGTTTTCGTACCTGGTCGACACGCCGTTGAACGACGCAGTCTTCCGTAGCTACAGTGACGAGACCTTCCCCACTCGTCGATTTCACTTTGCTTGGAGTCCATTTGTCTCCTACACCGCAGTTGCGCACATAGACTGCATCTCCAGGGGCGAAGTACCAACTGGCGGAGTCGGCACCTGGATTCTTCGGCAGTTCGTGGTTCCTGGGAGGAAAGCAAATATTCATTCTAGTACGCAAACGGTAGCCCAAAAGTAGTTCAGACGGCCAAACCCCCGAAGCCCTGTGGCGAATTCCTGTAACTGCACAGAATTCTTGACAGAGCCGTTAACAGTTCTACTGCGGCCATTCTCTTCAAACCATCCTTAAGAGTTCGCACGGCGCGTTCTGCGAGCCCATTGCTTTGAGGGTGGTAAGGCGGGGTACGAATGAGCTAGATTCCATTTTTTCTGCACAAATTGAGGAAATTCTGCTCCGGTAAAAGGCATATGCCGTTGTCGGTAACTATGGTGCGCGGTAACCTAAACCGGCTGAACAAGGTTCGCATAGAATCCACTGTTGCATTAGCAGTTGCTCGAGATACAGGAATGGCTTCTATCCAATTGCTGTGTGATTACCAACAGTATTTTGTTTGCAATACATCCTGCGCAATCTGCGTGCAACCGCGACCACCTCTCCCGCGAAATTTGCCAACTGATGCGGTTCCGTTCTGGGGCCATAGGCAAAGCTTGCACAGCGTTTCTGCAGTCTGAAGCAGCCCTCTGAATGTCTTGATCTAGACCGGGCCACCAAAAGCTATAGCACTTGCCCCTGTCTTCATTGTGGACGCTCCCTGATGAGAGTCGTGCAACAATTTCAAGTTTCTCACGCGCCGCTCTTAGTACCACTACACGATGGGCCCCAGAATAACATGCCCTTCTCGAAAGAAAACTCCTGCCGCCTTTTCCGGTATTCTGCCATTGATCTGCTGTCACCGACGACAGAGGTCCATCCTTCAGTCACGTACCAGCATACTTCTCGTAAAACGCCGTCCGCTTCTGTGACTACTTGAAGTTCTTTGAGAAACCGCTGGCTCGTCAAGCTGGTCAATGAGAAGCACCATTTCCGTGAGGTCTTCCGTTTCTTCTTCAGACTCCTGCAATAATCTGTTTACCGGGTTTACAGATAAGCTTGTATTTGTACGCGCGAACGAAAGCGCCCATCTCTGAATGCGGGCGGCAGCCATGACAGAAGTTTGACGGTCGGGTCTCAGTAGCCCCAAGAAAGGATGGTGATCCATTACTAACGTGAACTTCCGTCTCAAAAGGTAATCGCGGAACCGTGTCACGCCAAACACTAGGGCTAAAGCTTCTCGCTCGATTTGGGAGTACTTCCTTTCAGCTGAGGGGAGCGTTCGTGACCAGGAACCCAATTGGCCTGTCTTCGCCGTTTATACGGTCAAAAAGGGTAGCACCGATACCGTAAGGGAAGCGTCGCATTTCAACAGCAACTCCAGCTGAGGATCGAAGTACGTTAGCGCTGGGGCCGAACACAAAGCGCTCTTCTCCTTCTGAAATGCCGAGTTTTCCTTCGTGTGCCAAACCCATTTTGCGCCTCTTTCAAGAAGCTTATACAAAGGTGCAAGCACAGTGGAAAGATTTGGCAGAAACTTATTGTAAAAGTGACCATTCCTAAAAAGGATCGCAACTGAGCAACAGTTCGTGGCAACGGGGCCAGTCTGATTGCGTCGACGTGCTTTTCGAGCGGATGTAGTCCCTTGGCATCAATACGATGTCTGATAAGTCACTGAAGAAACCTGCACTTGTCCGCACGAAGCTTGGTGCCGTTCTCGTGGAATCGCTGCAACGCTGCTTGCAGATTAGCATTTTCATTGTTATTGCTCTCGGCTATCAGCACATCCAGATATGCCCGAGTCCCTTTCAGTCCTTGTAGCACCGATTCAATCTTCCGTTGGAATTTACCAGGAGCTGAAGCGATGCCAAAAGGTAATCTATTGTAACAGGACAGCCCCTTCGGTGTATTTATCACTGCTAATTTCCGCGAGTCTTGATCTAGCTCGACCTGGTTGTATGCATAGCGAAGGTCTAAATATACCGAATTTCTTACCTCCGCATAAATTTGCAAAAATGTCGTCTACGACAGGCAACGGGTACTGCTAAACCTTGCACACTGGGTTTTGCTGGAGCAGCTTCGGAACGACCTCCCGGGCTTGGCTTGATCTTGAAGGCTGCGGATACACGTTGAGAACCTGGATACGTTCATCTGTTAATTTTTTCAGCAGATCCCTACCGCAAGGACTGGGGCCATCGCAGTCTAAAACTGCACTGCACTGTTGTACCTTCGTAGGACACCGGCATTGTTAGCGTGCTGAGAAGCGGGAGTCTTCCCAGATAGCATGAAAGCTGTAGTTATGACTTGTGTAGCTGCGGTCATTGATGACAGTATGTAGATGCTCTTTGGAATGACGCAAACAGGAGAGCCCGTATCGATGTCCATCGTTACTTCAATGCCATTCCATGCGAATGTGTTTCTTATTGGGCATGAGCGAGCGCTTGATGGTCAAGGACCAGATTTGCGACGTGCTGTTATCACTGTCTTAAATTTCTGTCGCCTGTGCTGGCACTGCTTGTTCTGTCGTTCAGCGCGCACATTCTGGCTAAATGTCCTCGCCGTGTACATTTGAAGCATCTGCGCTTCATTAGGCGACAAGTATTTGTTCTGTGACCATGGTTCTCACAATTTCATTGTTGTACGCCCGGAGACTTCGCGCGTGACTCGTATTGAGCCCTCAACTTAATCAAACTCGCTTGCTCTTTGTCCGAAGCAATACCTTGCGAATCGCGTTCGGTGCTTTCTGCGTCAAGAGCAAGGGCCTCGGCTTCTTGAAGATTAAGGTCTTTCTTTGCTAGCAGTTGCTTTTGCAAATCCTTGGAGCTGACTCCGCACACAATACCGTCCCTTATCATTCTCCTCAGCATCGTCGATAAATTGTAATTCTGGGCCATCTGTCGAATTGCCGCAATAAATGCATGTACAGACGCCTTCCTTGCTGGCAGCGATGGAAGAATTTGAAACTTTCAGAAATTTCATTCGACACTGCGTCGTAGTAGCTGTTTAACGTCTGCACAACTTCTGCGTAGGTCAGAGCATTAGGTTTCCGCGGTGCTACTTCTCTGTTGAAGATGTCAACTGTCTTTGTTCCAAGCGTGGCTACCAGCAGGGCCCTTTTTTATAATCGTCCTTCACATCATTAGCTTTAAAGTCAGCCTCCACCTTTGCTAAGTACGCCTGCCACTTATGCGCCTTCGAATTCGGGTACCTGGTGTGCCATGGCTGGTGGGTTCGTTCTGCAGGCCGTTGCGTGTGGGCATATGCTGGCCTGCTTGCTGCAGTAGGATTCTCGTCGCCACTGTTACGTTCTACCGGGCCATAGGCATGCAGGCAGCGGTGACATGAAAACCAGTCGATGCGGCAGGGGCAAAAACACCGAGCGTTTATTTCCAGCTCGGAAATATATAGGAAAGCAAAAGGAGAGAAATAAAGCAATGGCGCATGCGCCGAGGGGCGTCATTTGGCTCGTCTTATCTGCAGCAGGCATGGCAGTGCTTGAGTAGTGGTGCATGAGCACGCGCCTGTTTAAGATTTCCCGTACTTCAAGGAACTCTTCCTATAAAAATACGGTAACCTCGGCGCGAAATGAGTGATTGATTCTGAAGTTACTCCGATGTGGCCTATAACTTAGTAATTGACGCGTCAGCGATGCGAACATTAAAAATTTACCAGTTGCATGATAGCTAGCATTGAAAGCATCGTGGTTGTACATACAACTTCTGCTAATGTGGAGTTGGTGCGATTTTTCTAGGCCTGTTTTTGTTTTTCTATATCGTGGCCCAGTTTTATAACTACAACTCTGAATAAAGTGAATCGGTGCAAACACGTCTTTACTTTCGGTTCACTCATTAGCAACCATCGTAATGAGGTAGCAAATATTTCAGCAAACATTTAGATTGGTATAATTTTAGCTCACATTTAATGAACGGGAATTTTATCAATTACTGTATCGCTTTTAAATTTAATCCTATGCTTTTCTAATAGAACAGACTTGATATGGCAAGCGGAAACAGCGCATCCGAAGCAAATGGGCATTCACCTTTTCTTGGGTAACTGTTTCACTAATATTCGTAACCATACCAACAAAGTAGCATGGTTATTAACATTAGTGAACCTGTTGCAAACTAAATTATAGTAAACTCTTGTCACCGATATCAAGTTATTACTTTCAATGAGCTTTACTGAGTACGAGTTCGAATTGGTAGTAATGGCTGTCTTTATCTGGTAGTGACTTTAACTGCCAATATTTTTACAACGTTCATTAAGACGTCAATGCTTTTCGTGACTCGTAACTGGCTAGTACAATGGAAAGTTAGGCCGGTTGGTAAGAAGTCATCCTGAAAAATGGTGAGCCTGCAGACACGAGAACACAGAAGAGAACAAGCTCATCACGAACTGCATTTGTGTTCTCTTCAGCGGTCTGTGCTTGCACATCCACTTTTTCACGATTAACCGGTCAGTGTTTAGCTACTGCATGTGTCGACGCACTCAGTAGCTAAATGCTTTTTTACCGCCCCCCCCCCCAAAATTTCGAGGGCAGAAGGTTAGGCTCCCACTACAGTGTCCTGTGAAATATCATGGTTTTAGTTCCTATAACGCTGAAACTCGTCTTACATCGGTAACCACTGTCTCTAATGTTGTTGCAGCTCTACAAATCCTTCGTGCCACCGGGTCTAGCAACTGCAGACGAGACTGTCAAGGGGTTTCAGCGCCGGCAACACATCGGGGACCGTCACAAGGGTCATCGTTACTGCGAGCTTCGACATCGGCATCAAACAAAATCGCAGGTGAGCCTGCTAACGAGGCTGCCGAGGGTCACTGTCTTCTCCCACGACGGAAGTGCGCGTAATAGCTTCAGGTTTAGCGAACACCAGGCAGGTAGGTAGCTTTTAGGGGTTTCCGTCGTGGGGGTAAGGCTCATCTGGAATGTCCTTGCACTCGCGGCCACCATTTTGTGCCAGTCTCTGGTGTGGAATGTGGTGTTCGCGGATGCAATACGGCACCCGGAGTTATCGCGTCAGCCTTTAACATTGCAGAACCAGCGTTGACTTCAATCCGGACATCATCGACCCAGGTTGGTTTCTTTTTTCTTTCTTTCGCTATCTTGTCGACCCTTGCACTCGTCCCCGTCTGTCCCGTTTCTTCTTGGCAGCATTAATTTGTTAGTGCTAAATCTAGTCATCACTAGATCCTAATATCTGTTAATGCAGTTAAATCTTTAGGTGAACGTCAAAGAACCTCAGGTGGTAGAAATTCCCTGTGCCCTCCGCTAGTCTCATACTGATATCGCTTTGGGACGTAAAACCCGGGAATTACGCAATTAAATCTAGTTACGTCGTCGTTTAAGTGTCGTATTCCCTGCTGCTGCCAACCTGGACAAGGAGCGAGACCTTCATCAAGCGGTGCTCGCTTTTTAGTCTCGCGCTTTCCATCAACCCTTGTATTGATGGGACATAAATAATAATAATAATAATAATAGTAATAATAGTAATAATAGTAATAATAATAATATTAATAATAATGTAGTAGTAATAATAATAGTAATATAAAATAAACCGACTGACTCTAATTTATTATTATTAATATTATTATTGACAGTCAGTCGATTTTATTAGAGTCCGTGTCTTTCCAGTTTGTGTGCCATTGCGATGCTAACTTTTGCCCTCATTTATTTTCTCTCCCAGACGCACATGGTTGCGGCCTTGGTCAGTCTCTCACCTGATTCAAGATCTCTGGAGCAGTGCTCACGGTGAATGCCTGTCATTTTTCAAGCAGTACAGGTTTTTGGGCTAGTTGGCTGGTTTGCTATAACTGACTCCTTAGTGCTGGAAAGACGGGGCGTGAAAGACTGCAGGACATGCACATGTTCCTGTCGTGTTTCACGTCCTGTCCTTCTAACGCCATGGCATCATTTCTATCACGTCTTCTGTGTGCGCGTCGGTCTTCTAACGAGCGTCCCATCTATTTCAGGTCGCATGATTCGGTGTTCTTCGTCATCTCATCCGCTTGAGCGGATGGGGCGAATGAAGAACACCGCGTCCTGCGCAGCGGTCATGCGTAATAGTGCAGGTGTCCTGCGCTATTACGCATGACGTCTTGCCCGACGCCGCCCTACGCCGGTTCGCGTAAGTTAAAGCAATCCTCTTGCCTCGCGAGCTGTTGGGAGTAACGAGCTATTCCCGTGTCATTTCAGCTTGTCAACTTTCACTTCTGGCAAAAGTTGATTCGGCGTTCTTCCCCGGCTGGAGCGTGCCATCCGCTGTGCGGTACCTCTCGTAAGTGTCGTATACTTCGGGCAATGCATGCACGTAATGTATTTCCCGACTGGCGCCAGCCATGGTGGCTTAGTAGCTACGGCGGCGTGCTTCTAAGCTTGAGGACACGAGTTCAATTCGCAGCTACGGATGCTGCATTTTCATGTAGGTGGAACACGGCAACAGCAGTGTACACTACTCGCACATTGAAGCACATTTTTTTTTTTCAGTGTAACGACTCTCTCCCTGTTCCGACATGGGACTAACCAATGGCTGAGTAGGAACGCACCTAATCGGCCTCCCACCCCTCTGCCTAGCATCTCAGGACCTCAATAATAGAGCTGTTTACTAATACTAGTATAACTACTTCTATGGGCAATATCTGCTAAAGCTAAGCAAATGTGACCCACCAGCGCAAATCTTGCTCTAAAGCGAAGGTTGGCTTCTATGCAAGTGTACTAGCATTGAAAGTACTAGCATTGCTTAACCATAACATTTTCTTTTTCAGTCCGTGAATACTGTACCTAGATTTTCCTGAATGTTAGCAGGGCTCTGGGTGGTTGAAAGTAATCAAGTTTTCTGCCATATGCGGTGTGCCTTGTAATCGTATCGTTGTTATCGCATGTAAGACTACAGAATTTTATTAATGTAACCAATGATGCGTGTGTCGTTGCAGCTCTGCAAACTGTTGTTGTCGCCAGGGTCACGTGCTGCTAACAAGAGGTCATGGACAAGGATCGAGCTGCTTCCCTGGCAATCAACAGAACACTGTCATTGTTACCAACTTCATCAGCGGCATCGAATTCGTAAGTGTGTGGTGTGAGAGTAACGGGGATGGCGAAGGTGGCATGCTTTCAACGATCATTGCCGCTTGCAAGTTTTCTTGCGCCATTGAATCTTGAGGTTAATCGTGCAGGGAACCATGTAGCCAAACTTCGGCACAGTTGTTGCCGCGACAGCTCTTCTCCACGATGAAACCGAAAGGGGACCAGGTGGTGTGGCGACGCATATTGCTTCGGGCTTTGTAAACCCGAAGTCGTATGCGTCTTTAATGGCAAAACGGGGCCGCAGCGAAGGACAAGCAACACAACACTCACAAACACTATATCTTTACCCTAGGCACGTCGCGTACAGGACGTCCTGGGGAGGCTGGTGCTGGACTGTAAAGACCAACATAGGTGGGTATTACCTTGCCGGTGCTTGTCATTCGGTGGGCAGTACTCTGCCAGCGCCTGTCTTCGCAAACGTCCACCCACTAAGTCCTGCTGCGGCCACTGGCACCACACGAGTCGTGTGGCAAGGGTGGTCGTTTAGCGGACACTAGGCAGGTTTTAGCTAACACTAGGCAGGTTGTAGCTTTTGGAAGTCCCCTTGCGTTTTCATCGGAAGGAAGGCCCACTTCGGATTCCGTTGCACTACCGGCCACAGTTTCATGCCGGTTAATTCTGGTACGAAACGTGCTTTCCGCGGGTGCAAGACGGCGTTAAGAGTTTTCTCAACTGCTTAATTGTTGTCGCGTTAACTCAATGCTATAGACTTCTATCGGCAGCCACGTGAGTAGTGGCCACGATGGATGTACAGGCGAGATTTTTCGTATTCTATAACTCTCAGGTCTACGCTTGTTAACAGTTCCTGTGAGTGTAATTGCAGTCGCTGTCCTTCTACGGTTTGGTGTGTTCGATTTCTACGGTCACACTTGCCCTCCGGTTTGTCCCCAAGCCTGGTCTTCAATGATCCTGACCTTGGAGGAGAACGTGCATGGATCACCCGTGGGCATCGCAGTTGGAAGTGGTACGTGCTGTGTATCGACCATGTTTCTTCCACTTTCCTTATTTCAAGAGTTCTCCCCAACTGTCGTTTCAGTTCCCGGTGGCCATATTAGTATGCTGAACGCAAGGTGGCTGCCATGTTCCTGCGTGGGTCCATACAAGCCCCCACAGCCAGTGCTCGAGTGCTGTCTAACAAGTTCGGGCGCCATCAAGAGACAGGAGTTCAAATTTTGTTCAGGCAAGGAGTCTGCCCTGCATTGCCTGCTTTGAAACCTCTCGAATGTACGCTGTAAACCTGTAAAAGTGGAAGTACGATTGTGAGCTGAACGAACGGGAAAACGTTAGCGCATGGCAATCCTCAAACCCAACGCGGGGAGATATGCGGCGGCCACTGTCGGAAACATACTGAAAAGGGGGCCGCGGTTCCGCCAAATGTCGGCACACCCACCTCGCAATTGTTGATAAAAAAAACTGCAGCTGATTGCGTATCGCGGGCCACTGGAGAGTATAAGGCGGGTATGACAAGTAGAGCACGGCAGTGTGCAGTCTACAGATATCGTAGTTTTGGTACGTTAAACCCCAACTAATATTATTCATATTATTATTATTATTATAGTGTGCAGTCTATAACTCCGCGCAAAATACCGCTTTCCCATTCGCTTGTGTGCGTGTAACACAAGAAATCGGGATACAGCAAAATAGATTTTAAACAGCGGTACTTTGCTGCGCATGAGTGCTACAATGGGTTCTGTAATATCAAGCTCTTGTTACATTTCACGCATTGTAAAACTGGACGTGTGGTGGGAGTGAGTTCACGAAAAAGCGTCACCCTTTCCACTTTATTTTTCAGTGCTCTCAGAGTGCCATGCATATTGGGGTTCGATGCTATTCACCACACGCTCGTGTGTTCTGTCGTAGGGCTCGTGATAGTACAATGCGCATATTCAGGACTACAAGCCGCCTTGTATGACATTACAGGTCCTCAACCTGCGCAACCTACTACTGCCCTTCATCGTTTCCCCCCAGGAGAGCCGACATCTGCCCACCCCCATCGCATTTCCCTGCTGGCGCTGAACGGGCCTTCCTGGTTGACATCCTCTCAACCAACACAGCCTCGCGTGAGAATCTCTTGTACTTCGAGCAATACGGTGAATGGCAATGGAAATATGTTTTAGCAGAGTGTACTGTTAGGCGAACTGGTGCATAGCTTAAGATTTGTGGCGCAATCTGAGAAGGAAAGAGTAGACGGAATCATAATGAGTGCCATGTGGGTTAATCCTCGTACGTCCACAAACAAGATGGCGAAAGTGGTGGATTTGGTCGAGTACCTACCTGATAACCGAATATTATCAACACGCGAGCGTGCTGAGGGTCGGCCAACGCTGGCGCACTCGTGAACTGTGACGTAACAAGCTGCTTGCTTTGCGAGCGTCGGCATTCCTGCCAATTCCGGAAAACGGTTTTGTTCTGTGGCCAGCTGCGCATGCTATCGAGCTATTTCAGCTTTCTTCAGCTTCGCATTGAAACTAAACAAGTTAGCAGCTGATCATACTTTGCTAGAAGATGACGGTTCCGCTCCATGCAGCATATGACGTCGCTCACGCCATGGCAAAATGGCGGTTGCCAGCGGTCGTAGAGGTTTATGGCCGGCGACTTCAGGACTTATTTTGCACTGAAACATTCTTTGAGAATGCAATTTTCGTATATGTACAGGCACAAGAGACCCTCTACATCTATCTTTTGCTGAGAACCACAAATTGTTTGACCATGTCCTTTGGGTGGAGGCGAAAATGTTTGAGGCCCCTGTACTGAGATTTAGGTGCACGTTAAAGAACGCCAGGTGGTCGAAATTTTCGGAGCCCTCAACTACGGCACCTCTCACAATCATATCGTGGTATTGGGATGCTAAACCCGAGATATTAAGTTTGACCATGTCATGGCCCCTTTCAGACAATGGGAAACGGGTTTTAAAAATTCGTACAATCTTCGGCTTGCTTCACGTACGGCTGTGCTGAAACATGCTGGCTTTTCATGGCACTCGCACCCAGTGGCTTCGCAGCTACGGCATTGCTCTGATCAGCACTAGGACGAAGACCACAGTGGATGCATTTAGCTGGGAGCAAAGTGCAGACAACTGAGTAGTTGTAAATTTCGGTGCACATTAGGAGCTCCACTTCATGAAATAGAGCCCCAAGTCCAACATGCATGTGATCTTGCCGTAGGTGTGGACAATAGAATCTTAAATTTTGATTATTTCTACTTGGTAACTATGAGACGTGTTGATGCAGCTTTGCAAAGGGGCGGCGACACCTGGACCATGGACTGCAAAACCAGGAACCACTGACAAGGTGCACCACGAGGACCACTCAAAATAACCATCATTGCTGCGAGCTTCGCTAGCGGCACCAAGTTGGCAGGTGAGCCCATGATAGGCTGGCAAAGGTAGAGCATGTTCACAGTATATTGCCACTCGCCGTAGTTTCTAGTATGGCCAAACTTTGAAGGTTGCATGGTAATTTAACGTGTTATCCACTGCGTATAGCTTCCCCTTGCCCAAGGAGCTTCCACTTATGCTCGGGCTACTTTCGTGAAGTTCACCATTACATTATCCCTTTGCGAGATGCATTGACTGTCTATAAGTGCGCGACATTTACACAATGTGATGCCAAGGTTCTGGAGACAAAACTTGAAGCAACTGGAAATGTGAGAATACTGTATATTACAGCAATTAATTGCAGTTACAATGTAAATAATTATGTATATATTGTACATTCAGTAATGCTATAGTTATTCATAGACTGAGTTCAACGACCCGCTCAAATTATTACATGCTGTAGGTATCTGCTTGCAGCGAGCATTTCTAAAAAGGTAAAAAAAAATATCCTAATTCCTGCCAAAACGCCCCACGTGCCGTTAAACGCTGTACTGCCTTCATCACAGCATTCGTGTAGCGAAATATTCCAACCATAAGTGATATAAAGGGTCTTTAGGCAACAAGAATTCTGATTTACCATCAGCTCAGTGTTCGCGGTCATTTCCTTGCCAATAGTGCGCAGAAGTAGTGCACAGAAAAGTCGAGTATCCAAATGAGGACGCTGTGTCGCAAAGGGTTATAGGCATGTGCGAATATTCGAGCACTTCGAATATTCAAACGACTATTACAGTATTCGAATTGGCTTCGACACGAATTTAAAATATTCGAAATTTCGAACTATTCTAAATGAACGAATACGCGTGTACTAGAGCGCATGTAACCTTCCTGTAAAGGTTGTTTCACTGCAGTCAGTCGTTCTATGCCGTTAAAACGCCTGTCCTGGAAAAATCCGCACTACTGCAAAGCCTCGTAATAAGGTTAAATGAACGTATTGTCGTCACATCGATTATTCATTTTTAAAGTGTGAGAGCTTGTTATACGGGCCTATATGATCTAAGTATAGTAAATTTTAAATCGTAACGTATTTTACCAGTTATCACTTGCATCCTACTGAAATTCAAATCCTGCTACTGTTCAGAGTTGCTTCCACTTCACTTTGAACCAAAAATACTTGACATTCGCACGTCTTGTTCCAATTAAAAAAAATATTGTGTAGGTTGGTTCGGTCATGAGAAATGTGCTCATTTTTTTTCTTTAACACGTGATATATACTATTAAATTCGAAATTACTCGCTTCGAACCTATAATTTACTACTCGCAAATCCCTAGTTATGTGCACTCTAGCCACCTCGAGTACGTTGTGTATATCGGTAAAACACATGCGTCACGTCGTGCCACGATTAACAGGTGGCTGGCTTTTCCTTGCAGCCCTGCATCTGGTACATGCAATGAATGATCCCACAGGTCCTTCGTGCGTTTCATCCAGTACTCGCTCCACCAAAGATGACGTCCACGGTTTGACCGTCCCTCAGCCGATAGTTTCTTCTGCCTGCTGGTGCCCACTGCGTTCTCGTGATGGACCTTTGCTCGGCGACCTGCGGTCAATTGCGTATGTACATCTACATTGAGTAACAAGAATAGATATGTAAGCGAAGAAGACAACCAAGCACAGACTCGCAACTCGTTTTATTGGTAAAACGTACACACACACACACACACACACACCACACACACACACACACACACACACCACACACACACACAACACACACACACACACACACACACACACACAACACACACACACACACACACCACACACACACACACCACACACACACACACACACACACACACACACGTGCAAGATGTTACGAAAGTTCACAAGCAGTATGACTAAAAAAAGTGCATAGAAAAATAACGTCTGCAACATGAAGCGGAAAGTACAAACCGATTACGTAGCACTCAGACTTCTTTGCGAGTACTCACTTGAGCAGTTATCTGCACATTTCTACATGCAAAAGGCTTCGGTCATTTCTCGTGTCGGGTTATTTCTGAGAAACGGGTGTTTGTCAAAGAGCACACCCCAACAAACTGAGTCGAGTCAGCGCTTGTGTTCCCGTAAGTTTGTCCGCTGAGAAACATTCCATAATGCATTCCTACCAACTCTCCGTTTTCTATGCTTTTACTTTTACAAGAATAGTGCTCAAGTATTGAAACGAAGAATTTAAGGGCTAGGCAACGCACAAGCTTTTGCTTCCAGTTGTCTCTTTGTTCCATACTGGTCTGGTTTCGATGTCAGCGCTTGCATCAATCAGCACCTGTAGTGGCCATATTGGTAGCGACAGAATGCGGTTATCTCGAGCAGTTACACATACCAGTAATTATACTAGATATTTCAGTGTCATTTCAATCCAGAAACACTGTGCACAGATCTATCAACATGAAGGTGGCTCACTTTTTCTTCTAGCTTGCCAACCTTCGCACCTGGCACACGCAAGGGACAATCCTGCCGGTCCTTGTACGTCATCCACTCCTTGCTTCAGACAAGATGACGACCCCACTAGACCGTCCCTCAACAGACGGTGTTTCTACTCCCTGCTATCACCCACCACGCTCTACTGGTGGACCTTTGCTGCGTGATCTGCAATAACTCGCGTAAGTATATATACATTGAGTAACAAGGGTAAAGTGCTCACGGAATAGAGCAACAATTCAGGGCTAAGCAATGCAGAAACTTGCGTTTTCCGTCTTCAGTTCGTGCCATGTCGGCGTCATTTCGACGCGAGCACTTGCGTCAGTCAACACTGCCTTTAGCAGCTTGATTTTAGCAGCCGTACTGACAGGACATGGTTATCTCTAGCAGTTGTTTTGTTTCCGTTAAAATGAGGAAAAAGCTCAGCACAGCTCTAGAGCACAAGACATTACATTTGTCATGAGCTGAGTGCAGCACTGAAAACATAATACATGTGACCCTGCTCTGTTTTTAACCAAGCGAAGGAGAAATTTCGAGTCAAGATGAAGTTGGCAAAACACTTCCACTATATAGTGAGATTGCCTCAGCCTCTTCGCAAAAGGTTTGGCGAGCTGTAGTACAGCTTATGACACCCTTCTCATTAATAATGTATCTAATAGTAATGCTGCAATTGCATCTGCTTTTAATTTTCAGGCTGTTATCTACTCAAGATAACTGCAAACTTCCTCCTTTGCAATGTGTGATAGCATCTATAATTGATCTCGCTGTCACATGGTGGTGTTACAAACTTGGTGTTAAAACTATATATCTGTCTATCGGCAAACTAGTGTATATCTCGCAAACAGGTGCATCGTGCCTCTCAATAATTGACAACTGGTTCTCTCTCTCCTTCTAGCTTGCGAACCTCTGCGTCTGGTGCATGCAATGGGTGATCTTTCCGGTCCTTTGCGTACGTCCTCTAGCCTTTTCATCAACTTCCGCAGTCGAACATCCTTCAGACGAGCGTTTGATCTCATTGCAAGTCTGCAGTGAATCGGGCAAGTACATTCTTTTTCTGGTGGCGCTTTAGTGGGCTATGTGTTTGCATATCGCTAAGCGCTGGCGAGTCTTCATGTAATAAAATATTCTGCAGCATTGGGGACAATCATCTCTTTGAACCCTGTCTTACCATATCGTGTTAAAGGAGAGTAGTGGGAATTTGTAATGTGCACGACCGCAGACGCCTGGAGGGAATTGTGGTATGGGTGGGTTGGTCCAGTTTCACAGTGTGATAGCAGCGTGGGTAATGGGTTTCGTAAGCATGTGCGTGTCAGCAGAAAGATGTCCATGTGTTAGCATGCCTGTACCGGCTGTCCCGGGTATCTACATAGTTTGTTCGTAAAGTAATGCGCGCGAGTCTGGTAAAAAGGATGTTTATCAGAACGGTACTTATTCAAACTATTCGAAATGGTCTCCTTGGGCACGGATAAACTGCTGCCAATGCGGTTCTCACGTTGCAAAGGCTCCCTCAAAGTCCGGTGCCGCGACTTATCCCAGACCGACAGCCCGTTAAATGGTGGGAACACCGTCGAAACTGGCTTCTCGGGCTTTTCCTGAACTTTGGCAACAGGAAGAAGCCTGCACGGATCGCATCACGGCTGATGCAGCCCTGACATGTGCCAGGATGTCTGACGTGAGCCAGGCAGATCCTTAAATGCCTCTTAACAGACCCAGTCGCATTACCTTACTAACAAACCCTTTCTATTCCTGCACTTCCTCGCGCTGCTTTTGCTACCACCAACTACACTGCAGTGTACAAGGATCAATTCATGTGGAAATAAGATGCTTTCGACCTGTAGATCGATTTCTACGACTGCATGTGCTCGCCACTACTGTTGTACTTAGTGTTTCATGGGTAGAAGGTAATGCAACTTCTAATACGAAATGCCTTTAACTGACAATTTAACCAGTTGACTATCTTGTCTAGATTAAGCAGACGGGTGCACCTGGACACATATGCTTATGGGACACGGACTCCACTGTGGAACTGCATCTCTGTTGTTAACGAATCCTGTAGGTTGCGAAAGCTTCCAAAGGCTGAAACTAGTTACTGTTCCTAGGCTAAGCAGGCATTTGGCTTTGTCGTAAGTAGTGTCCCCCGTAAACTCGTCTTATGTGTACCTTACCAAATGAATGAACACACAATTAAACTAGGGAAACCATACGGAACATTACTTGTTCTGAAATGTAGTGCAGTATAAATTGAAAGGAATTAAAGTGGACGAAAAAGCAGTCATTACGTCGGTGGGATCTGACCCCGCGACCTTCAGAGTGCACGTCCAATGCTCTACAAATTGAGCTTTGATGATAGTGTCCCCGTCCTCTTTGTTCGGCATCTCTGTACATATAATCCCTAGAAGTGTTCGCCAGCGCCACTTTTAGGTAAAATGGGGAGTGAAACTTTTTTCTCGAGGCTGTCACGTGGCACGTGACCTTTGCACGAGACGGCTGATGGCCAATAAACCCTCTCAGCGTGAGTTTTTGGGCGAGTTGGCTATTCAAGAAAATTTCAAAAGCGCGGAAAAACACGAACGGACGAAACGGGAGCTGACAGATAAGCGCTGACCTCCAACTGATTTTTAATTTCGAAAAGACTCGTATGTAGTGAAATTGCGCTGCGCAGAAGAGTATGTGCCAAGCACCGCGCAAGAAATACGTCGGCCGAACTTCAAGATGCCTGAACGTACGCTTGCGTGAACACAGCTGGGTTGTGCAGAGCTGCAACTCCGGACGTTTGAACGCGCATTGCAGGGGGTGTGGATGTCTGCCTGTTCACAATCAAACAGAAGTGATCCTCAAAAGTAAAAATGTGCTTACTAGAGAAATTGTATAGGCGGCGCACATTGCTCGTTTGGGGGAAGCACGCATCAGCATGCCTTCCATTGATTTGCACAAAAATCAATAGCTTATCTTTTATATGCCAATGCACTCGGAAGATAGTGTTTCCAATTTGTTAAATTTCATAACCTGTTATCGTTTACGCGCGGTGCTTGGCGCAAGTTCTTTTGCGCAGCGCAATTTTTCACTACGTATATGCGTCTTCTCCGAATTGAAAATCAGTTGGTCTGCGCTTGTCCATGTCAGCTCCCTTTTCGTTACCGTTAAAAATTTTGACACCATTAAAATTTTGACAATAAACCCTCGTAGGGTAATTAATTAAAGGCATTTTTTTTCCTAGAGGCTCATTTGTTACACACAACGAAATAAACCCAACAGACAATCAGCCCAGGGAATACATAGGGGATATTGTTGTCTTTACTGTAGCGTAGCAATTATGTTAATTGAAACGAATTAAAGCGGACCCGAATCTCCCTTTCCCTCCGTGGGATTCGAACCCACAACTTCCGTATATCCCGTCGGATGCTATACCAATTGTAGAAAAAGAGAATCCCGTTCTTTCGTAGCAGAAATTAGGTATTGTCTCAAATATTGTCCCCCGTGAACTTGCGTTGCTGTGCGTACCTTGCGTATCTACACCACATCTAAACATGAAATCTTGCTGTCTTTACAGCTTTTCGACCTTCGATCTCATCCGGTCGGTGCTATGTCCAAACCCGCATTGCCTTCCGCGTCCGGCCTGTGCCCCTTGGGTGGCCAAGACAATCCTCCAGATACCCCTGTCCTGCGGCCATGGCGTACCTTCGTCCACAACGATTCACCTTCCGGTTCCTGCTTCTTCCTTGCCTTCTGGGTAATGCATCGTGCAGGAAAGCTCATCGCTGTGGCCCGCCCTTCCGTCTTCACTCCGTGTGAGGACTCTCTTCGGCGTTGCTGCTCCTCGTCACTCCGCTGTGACCACTAGCGGATGACGAGTGGGCGACGGACTGCATCTCCCTTCGCCCCCGCGAGACATGCCAGCGACTTCTGGAATCACCCTGGGCTAGCAGCTACCCATGAGAAGCTGTGCAACACCTTCACGTCGATGATCTAAAACCTACTATCGTACAGAGCTGTTCGAAGGATACTCGCAAAGCTTAACAGAATCTATAGCACCTCAGAATGGTGCGCTGTTCAGCGGACATACAGTGAATCTAGTGTTTTTATCGACTATTTTAAATATATTGGGCCTAAGTCGTTGATTAAATTACGCAAGTGTAACGTTTGGTGCAACGTTTTACCATGTTCGCATTTCACCACCATATAACGACTGCAGTGCGATCGATCGACCAATCTGCACGTTTTTTTAGCCATGAGAGGCATCCATTCACATTATGCAATGTAGTGGCATATTGATGCTCTTTTGCATTAAGCTGCAGGGAAAGCAGGGCAACTTGGTACAGATTCATCTATCAGGCTGTGCGGCAGGGAGGCTCCCTTCTGTGTGTGCATGTGTGTGCACGCGTTTGTTGCGTATCTCGGGAGACGCTCTTTCGTTTCGCCCATTCACAACTCATCTCGGTGGCTCCTTCGGTTCGGTCTTAAGGTTATCGCGCGCACGAACTCGGCATGTTCTTGCTTGTCCAATTAAGCGGTTCAGCTGAAGCGTCTGCAATGTTTACGCGGGAGTGATCAAGTCGCATTCTTTCAAATCTGTTCGCTTCGGGCGTCCCAGTCGGAGGGCGTCCGTAGTTTTAGTATATCCTCCATCGCTAACAGTTGAACAGCCCCATCTCCTTGTTCATGGTCCCAGACTTTATTTGTGAGTGTCCAATACGGCTTCGGTCCGTCTCAGCTGGTTCGTGCTTTCAAACTTGGCATCAGCTTTGCACGATTTGGTCTTGCTTCGCCCTGTCGGTGAACATGCAAGAGCATCAATATGCCGAAAAGCGCACAATGTGACTGGAGGGGTATGCGGGGGCGGGCCATAATCATGGCAAACAAAACTGTCTGTTGGGAGTCTCTTTCGACATGTATGACGCGTAATGCTTACCTTTTTATTTAGTCTTGCTGTTGTGTTCTTGCATATGCTTTTGTAGGAAACATATACAGGGGACAATAAGAACAGTGTGGCAGCAAAACTGTGTACTGTACTTTTTGAGTCGAGATTGTTCCTCGGTGAAGTGCTTAAATGATGATAAATTTTTAATCAGGGAATCGTGCGCACGTGCTGTTTAGCGCATTTTGAAGGCTTTGAAGTTTTTTTTGTACCAGACTGGTTTCCTCTAAGTTATGTGTGTGCACCATGTGTTTATGCAATAAAGATAAATGCAGTGAATACATTTTCTTAAGTAACTTTAGTCGGATACAACTTTACACCGGAGAGGCACCGCCCAGATAACCGAAGCACGGCAGCCGGTCGCCTCAGGGACCAAATAGTCCTGCTCATGCACTCGGCAATGTTCTTCAAAGGCGGGGGTCACCGTCCGACTCTTGACGTCAGCCTAGAGTGCGTGCTCATTGATGCAGGCTTGTGTGCACAAGCCTTTGAGTAGGAAGTGTTGCCGACTTCTAAAGTTGTATCAGTCTAGTAAGGTGCATAGTTTCATTTCAAGCCTTTATAAGGGCGACATCATTCAATGAAAAATGCTTAGAAGTATTGAGGCTTGTGTTAAATTGCTTGTTATTTGCTGATCTGCATATCTGCTGCTGCGCAGTGTTCCTTTCTAGTATTGTTCCAGATTGACAATGTACATCTAGGCCTCTACCATTGTATTTTTTTTCCTTCCTTTGGCTAAGGGATCGTTGCTACATGGCTTGTCCGACTGCGAGTATGTATCGGTATGCCATTCTAATCAACAGTACTACCTCTTGTCGTCTTCGCCCAGTAAAGTGTGAATTCCCATGTTGATGCCATATTTGTTCCCTGACTATACGCGCAAACTGTTTTGTCAAAGGACTTGTTCTGTTGTGTTCATTTGCATTCTTTGTTGTTCCAAACATAAATTTTGCGATTGCTGCACTTTGTTCAAATAAAACGTACATTGTGTGTTATGTAATTTCTTATTGAGCGCTCGCTGGTGCTCGCCTAGCTGAGCGCTTCACTGCACAATCGGGCTTGCCGTGCCAGTCAAGGTGGTGAGAGCATGGTAAGTGATACGTTAATGGTGTAAACAGTAGCTGAGAAGCAGTTGAGCTGCTGGAAGAAGTATTTCGTATGCTAAAATGTCTCAGAATCGCTAAGACATTGTCGAACTTCACTGAGATGCTTTACAAAGGTAAGTTTGCCCTTCCATAGTTACTGGCAGTTACCAATCAGGGCCAGCGCCAGCGGAGGGGCACCTGATCCCCTAGCAATACTGCCTGCTCCATTTTGCCGCCTCCCGCTGAGCTAACTTGTTCAAAACACAGCGCATAAGTTCCCAGCCTAATTGTCCCCCTGAAGGAACTCGCTTTTAGTGGATGTCCCCCGATAAAATTCCTCCCGCCGCCCCAGTTACCAATTAACCGTAATTGTTCTTTCAATAGACGAAAACAATTTTTTTGAAATAACGCTGAAATATCACATTACCTTGATTTTTGAAAATTTGGACGCATTTCTTGAGACGCCTGATATATATACCGGGTGTTTTCGGTACATACCGTATTTACTCAAATCTAGGCCGGCCCTGATTGTAAGCCAACCCCAGAAATTTGCAAGGCCAGAAAAAAAAAACCTAATCATCGTACTGGAATCTAAACCTACCCCCCCCCCCCACTTTCGCACATCGTTTTTCATAAAAAAAAGAAAGGCATAGGCTTAGATTCGAATACGGTATACCTGGAATTATGTCCAATATTCTCAAAAAACGGGGAAATGCGATATTTGTTCGATGCCTTCACAATTAGTTTTCTGTAGCCGCAGGCATCTCAAGTTGCCTGAAGACATCGTTTGCGACAGTAATTAAAGTTAAATTAACTTTTTAATTACAGGAGTTCGGCGGTTGTCAAATATAATTGAAGTCCTTCGTGCGAATAACCCATTGCAGCTTTGGGATTTCGAAAAGGCGGACTCTAGTAATAATTGCGAAGTATTGAAATTTAACCAGATTGTAGGAAGGAGAAGTGACACATCGGCTCGGAGGCGCAACGGTGCAGCCGCGTCGAAAAGTTGTTCATGTTCGCCTTCCACTCACCAGATGGTGCTCGGCGAATGGGGGCCGGTAGAACGTGTGTAAACCTTCTTGGCGCCACTTCGTTCTGTCCGCGACGCCACGTTTCATGTCGAAACGCTTTTAATCGTGCTTTGTGAAACCATTCGTATTCCGCTACCCTTTTCTTTCATCCTGTGAACTTATGTGAGGTGCGTGGGCCCAGGGAGCGGTGCGCAAGAAGTGTTTCACTCCACATTGCACGGCAGAGTACAAGTCGTGTGCTGAGAAAATGGTGTTTTCCGCGCCGAAAGAAGAGCACCTTCGTGTATGGATGAATGTCATAGCTCGCAAAGATCGGATGATGCAGTCTACCGACCACCTCTGCCAAAGGCGCTTCAAGCCACATCTGGGGACAAAAACCAGGGAGGCTCTCTACAGTGGTAATGTCTCGGTTCGCACACCCCGGAAACCAATCCTCTCGAAAGATGCAGTGCCCACTTAATTTCCAGACTGCGCTAGCTATCTGTGAAAAAAAAAAAAGAAAACGAAAGAGGCTAGCTGAGAAGCACGGCAGCACTGCACTTTTAATCAGCAGCGCAAGAAACGCGTGCGGTGACGCACTTTTTTTGGTTTGGATTGTGCGGATGCGCTTAGTGGTTGGCCACCCCCGTTCGCGTAGCGCCATCTGCAAACGCGAGCGGGAACCCCCCCAAAAAAAATTTCGCCACGCTCGCTCGCCGCGTTCAGTCACCTCTCCTTTCTACACCGTGAACTTAACCAAATTCAGCGGCGGAACCGACGCCGAAACGCGGAAGAGCGCAGATGCCATGTTATTCAGAGGCGGACTCGCAGTTTACTCGCTGAGACGGCGCAGAAAGTGTTATCCTTTTATTATTTTTTTGTATCTCCGGTACAAAGAAATTACATGGCTTAGGTACGCTGTCGTTCTGCAGGTATTGGTGTATAGATTAACGCTTAGGTAAGCATAATGCCTTTGAAAATTCCATATCTTTCGATGTTTGAAGATACGCCGAAACTAGTTAGGGCGTATTTTGCGCATAAAAGGTAAGAATAAACCCTTTGGAAATTCCATATTTTTCGATTTTCGAAGATTCGCCGAAACTAGTTTAGGGCGCATTTTTCCAAGAAGAGGTAAGCCTATAGCCTTTGA
This sequence comes from Rhipicephalus sanguineus, assembly GCF_013339695.2. Lineage (NCBI taxonomy): Eukaryota > Metazoa > Arthropoda > Arachnida > Ixodida > Ixodidae > Rhipicephalus > Rhipicephalus sanguineus. The sequence goes on along the minus strand of NC_051182.1, from coordinate 102,886,484 downwards.
AAAAAGGCGTCGGTTTTTCTCAGCTCAATGGTTGAGGCATTTGCCTTCCGAGCGTGAGGGACTAGGTTCAAATCCCATTGCTGCTTTGTAAAATTTTTGACCTTGTTGGTAGGACGCATCCATGTGTTTCACATGCACAAGGGCCAAGGACGCATCAGTGCTTAGCTCACTGGTTAAGGCACTCGCCTTCGGAGCGTGAGGGGCTTGGTTCAAATCCCATTGCTGCCATGAAAATTTTTTTCTTCAGTGTAACGAAAGTATGCGATAATGAGTTCAGTTCTTTTAATCAAGCAGACATCCCACCCTAACCAATTGCGCGGATTTTCTGGTCAGTTGTGTATTTCAAACAGAGAAATCCGAGCTCAAGATTCACCTTGTGCGCTGGATCCCCGGCAATAGATGGCCAAAAACAGTAGAAAAAGTTGAGGCCCTTATCACCCACGATAAGGCTCAACTTTTGTCTGACGTCACACCTTGCAGCGGTGGGCTTCTATGCGCTCCTCCCGAGTTAAAGTTCCCCTCATACGTCGGCTTCCCCGCAATAGATGGCCAAAACCAGTCGAAAAAGTTGAGGCCCTTATCACCCACGATAAGGCTCAACTTTTGTCTGACGTCACACCTTGCAGCGGTGGGCTTCTATGCGCTCCTCCCGAGTTAAAGTACCCCTCGTACGGCGGCTTCCCCGCAATAGATGGCCAAAACCAGTCGAAAAAGTTGAGGCCCTTATCACCCACGATAAGGCTCAACTTTTGTCTGACGTCACACCTTGCAGCGGTGGGCTTCTATGCACTCCTCCCGAGTTAAAGTTCCCCTCATACGTCGGCTTCCCCGCAATAGATGGCCAAAACCAGTCGAAAAAGTTGAGGCCCTTATCACCCACGATAAGGCTCAACTTTTGTCTGACGTCACACCTTGCAGCGGTGGGCTTCTATGCACTCCTCCCGAGTTAAAGTTCCCCTCATACGTCGGCTTCCCCGCAATAGATGGCCAAAACCAGTCGAAAAAGTTGAGGCCCTTATCACCCACGATAAGGCTCAACTTTTGTCTGACGTCACACCTTGCAGCGGTGGGCTTCTATGCACTCCTCCCGAGTTAAAGTTCCCCTCATACGTCGGCTTCCCCGCAATAGATGGCCAAAACCAGTCGAAAAAGTTGAGGCCCTTATCACCCACGATAAGGCTCAACTTTTGTCTGACGTCACACCTTGCAGCGGTGGGCTTCTATGCACTCCTCCCGAGTTAAAGTTCCCCTCATACGTCGGCTTCCCCGCAATAGATGGCCAAAACCAGTCGAAAAAGTTGAGGCCCTTATCACCCACGATAAGGCTCAACTTTTGTCTGACGTCACACCTTGCAGCGGTGGGCTTCTATGCGCTCCTCCCGAGTTAAAGTACCCCTCGTACGGCGGCTTCCCCGCAATAGGTGGCCAAAACCAGTCGAGAAAGTTGAGGCCCTTATCACCCACGATAAGGCTCAACTTTTGTCTGACGTCACACCTTGCAACGGTGGGCTTCTATGCGCTTGTCCCGAGTTAAAGCTCCCCTCATACGTCGGCTTCCCTGCAATAGATGGCCAAAAGGAGTCGTAAAAGTTTAGGCCCACCAAGGGCCGGACTAGCGGGGATGGGGGGATGAGGGGTTTGTGCCCCCTCACCTCCCCGCGACAAGAGAATTCCTTAGTACGGCCCTGGGCCAATATCACCCACGATAAGGCTCATCGAAGGAAAAAAAAAAGCTTTCATTGCATCAATGGGATTTGAACCTATTCCCTACCGCTCCGAGGGCGAGCGCCATAACCACGGAGCTAAGCACCCATGCTTCCTTGGCCCGTATGCATCTGAACCACATGGATGCGTCCTATCAACAAAGAAAAAGAAGCCTTCATCGCAGCAATGGGATTTGAACCTATTCTCTACCGCTCCGAAGGCGAGCGCCATAACCACGGAGCTAAGCACCCATGCTTCCTTGGCCCGTATGCATCTGAACCACATGGATGCGTCCTATCAACAAAGAAAAAAAAAAGCCTTCATCGCAGCAATGGGATTTGAACCTATTCCCTACCGCTCCGAAGGCGAGCGCCATAACCACGGAGCTAAGCACCCATGCTTCCTCGGCCCGTATGCATCTGAACCACATGGATGCGTCCTATCAACAAAGAAAAAAAAGCCTTCATCGCAGCAATGGGATTTGAACCTATTCCCTACCGCTCCGAAGGCGAGCGCCATAACGACGGAGCTAAGCACCCATGCTTCCTTGGCCCGTATGCATCTGAACCACATGGATGCGTCCTATCAACAAAGAAAAAAAAGCCTTCATCGCAGCAATGGGATTTGAACCTATTCCCTACCGCTCCGAAGGCGAGCGCCATAACCACGGAGATAAGCACCCATGCTTCCTTGGCCCGTATGCATCTGAACCACATGGATGCGTCCTATCAACAAAGAAAAAGAAAACTTTCATCGCAGCAATGGGATTTGAACCTATTCTCTACCGCTCCGAAGGCGAGCGCCATAACCACGGAGCTAAGCACCCATGCTTCCTTCGCCCGTATACATCTGAACCACATGGATGCGTCCTGTCAACAAAGAAAAAAAAAGCTTTCATCGCAGCAATGGGATTTGAACCTATTCCCTACCGCTCCGAAGGCGAGCGCCATAACCACGGAGCTAAGCACCCATGCTTCCTTCGCCCGTATACATCTGAACCACATGGATGCGTCCTGTCAACAAAGAAAAAAAAAGGTTTCATCGCAGCAATGGGATTTGAACCTATTCCCTACCGCGCCGAAGGCGAGCGCCATAACCACGGAGCTAAGCACCCATGCTTCCTTCGCCCGTATACATCTGAACCACATGGATGTGTCCTATCAACAAAGAAAAAAAAAGCCTTCATCGCAACAATGGGATTTGAACCTATTCCCCAGCGCTCCGAAGGCGAGCGCCATAACCACGGAGCTAAGCACCCACGCTTCCTTGGCCCGTATGCATCTGAACCACATGGATGCGTCCTATCAACAAAGAAAAAAAAAAGCTTTCATCGCAGCAATGGGATTTGAACCTATTCCCTACCGCTCCGAAGGCGAGCGCCATAACCACGGAGCTAAGCACCCACGCTTCCTTGGCCCGTATGCATCTGAACCACATGGATGCGTCCTATCAACAAACAAAAAAAAAAACTTTCATCGCAGCAAAGGGATTTGAAGCTACTTCCTACCGCTCCGAAGGCGAGCGCCTTAACCATTGAGCTATGCGCCGACGCCTTTCCTAAAGGTTATAGGCTTACCTGTTTACAGAAACATGCGCCCTGAACTAGTTTCGGCGAATCTTCAAAATTAGAAAGATATGGAATTTGCAAAGGCTATACCTTTGTTGAGAAAACTGTGCCCTAAACTACTTTCGGCGAATCACCAAAAATAGAAAAATACGGAATTTCAAAGGCTATTACTTATTTTGAGAAAACTGCGCCCTAAACTAGTTTAGGCGAATCTACAAAAATCGAAAAATATGGAATTTCGAAAGCCATAGGCTTACCTATTTTGAGAAAAATGTGCCCTCAACTAGTTTCGGCGAATCTTCAAAAACGCATTTCTTGAAACACCCAGTACATATACCTGGAAATATGTCCAAAATCCTCAAAAATCGGGGAAACGCGATGTTTGTTCGATGGATTCACAATTTAGTTTCCTGTAGCCGCAGGCATTTTAAGTTGCCTGAAAACATCGTTTGCGACAGCAATTAAGAAAGTTAATTTAACTTTTTAATTAGTGGAGTTAGGTGGCTGTCAAATATAATTGAAGCCTTCGGGCGAAGAACGCATTGCAGCTTTGGGGTTTCGAAAAAGTGGACTCTAGCGGCCGAAGTATTGAAATATGACCACGGTGTAGGAAGGAGAGGTGACACATCGGCTCGGTGGCTCAGCGGAACAGACACGTCGAAAAGTTTTTCATGTTCTCATTCTTCTCACCAGACGGCGCTCGGCGCATGGGGGTGGGAACGTGGGAAGTCGGAAACAGGCAATCGAGCATTGATTATTTTCTCATGACAGAAGGAATATATGACAAACTTAGAGAGACGAGAATAGACGAGGAAGATATTAACAGCTTGGGTAGTGATCATAAACGCATAATATTAGAAATGGGATATAAAACTGAAAATAAGAATATATAATCAAAGTTTGGCAGCTTTTATCTAAATGACAGACAAAAAACAAATATAACCGCAAGAGTCGAGGAAAAAGTAGACGAACTACCAGGCAAAGACTGGAAGTATAGTGAGCTGCTGCATGTAATCATGAAAGAAATGGAAAAAGAGAAGAAACCTATCTGTTGGAAAGGAAACAGTAAGCCACAACGCTCGTGGAACAATGAAATCCGGGAGGCGATCGAGAAGCGACGTGAGGCATCACGGGACCACAGACAGGCAAAAAAGGAGAAGCGGCCACAAACGAAGTCAACCAAATATGGGAAATATATTTAGAGCAAAAATCCATTGTGCAGAAATATAGTCGAGGCAAAAATTAAAGGTGAAAGTGAACGCTGGATGACAGAGATTCGCTAAAAGAAGAAGGCCGCGCCTAGGATATTTTGGAGCCACCTAAAAGCGCTGGGTAGGAAGTCTCTCACAATGCAACAACATATGGTAGATGAAGGAGGAAATAAATTGGAAGGGTATGAAGCGCTACATTAAATCCGAAAGATAACAGCCGATTCGTTTAAAAAGGTCGCCCAGGGGATTCCCCCGGTGAGTAAAAGTACGCAATGTAGTGCATCTGACGAAGATGTAGTACTAGAGAATTTCAATTGGAAGAAGGCCGAAGGAAAAATTCCTAAGCGCACTACTCCGGGCTTAGATGGTGTTCCCGTCAGCCTCATTAACGAACTCGGACATAACACTAAAGAAGCACTGCTGAAAGCCGTAGAAAAGTGCTTTCAGGAGAGGGAAATACCAGACAGTTGGCGAAAAAAGTAGAATGAACCTAATCTATATAGGCAGGGGAGAAAGGATAACATTCGCTCGTATAGACCACTAACCATTACATCGGCGCTATACAGGTTGGCGATGCAGGCAGTAAAATTAAAATAGAAGCGTGGGTAGAACAAAATGATGTTTTGGGAGAACTTCAGAATGGATTTCGAATCGACAGGCGGTTAGACGATGATCTGTTTGTCCTTACACAGTGTATAGAAATATCGAAATAGAAAACAGGCCCTTATACGTAGCTTATCTAGATATCACCGGGGCGTATGGCAACGTTAATCAGGAAATTTTGTGGGATATATTGAAAGAAGGGGGCATTGGTGACGACTGTATACAGCTTTTGAGGGAAATATAACGAGAAAATACAGTTTGTATAGAATGAGAAGGAATAAGTAGCAAGGACAGCGTTGAAATTAGCAAGGGGCTGACATAGGGATGTCCGTTGTCCCCGCTGTTATTCATGCTGTACATGGTGAGGATGGAAAAAGCACTAGAAGGTAGCAACAGTGCATTTAACTTGTCACAAAAACAGGTCGGCACAAATGGTTGTGCAGAAGCTCCCAGGTCTATTTTATGCTGATGATATTGTCTTATTTGCGGAGAGTCAAGATGATATACAGCGACTGGCAGATATATGCGGAAGGGAATGTGAGGCTCTAGGACTAGGATTTAGTGCAACAAAATGTGGATTGATGGTATTCAATGATCACGAAGACCATGCGGTCTTAATACAGAGCCAAAAACCGAGGGTAAGCGAGTACAAGTACCTCGGAGTATGGGTAAATGAGGGGGATAGATATAATATGGAGGTATAAGAGAAAGCATCGGTAGCAAAGGGAAAGAGGAATGCTGCAATTATGAAGCACAGAGCTTTATGGGGATACAATAGGTACGAGGTGCTTCGAGGGCTGTGGAAGGGTGTGATGGTCCCGGGGCTTACATTTGGGAACTCAGTGGTCTGCATGAAGTCAGAGGTGCAATCAGGAATGGATGTAAATCAAAGAACGGTGGGCCGCCTCGCGTTAGGCGCTCACGGGAAGGCGACAAATGAGGCTGTAAAGGGTGATATGGGATGGACAGGCTTTGAAGTGAGGGAAGCTCAGTGCAAAATGAGATTCGAAGAGATGCTGAGGAAAATGAAGGAGAGTAGATCGGCAGAGAAGGTTTTCAGGTATTTGTATAGAAAAAGCGTTGACACGCAGCGGAGTAAAAGAACTAGGAGGCTCACCAGTAAATATACGGCTAGCAGTGCGGGCAATATGGCAACAAGGAGCATTAAGCAGAAGGTCAGAGAGGCGGAGAGGACTTATTGGATGACAGCGATGGAAAAGAAGCCGGCTCTGAGTAACTACCGAAAGGGAAAAAACGAAAGAAGGAGGGAAAGGTTTTATGATAATTCAAGGGGAAGCGCTTTACTGGTTGAAGCAAGGTCAGGCTGCCTTAGAACGCGAAGTTATAAAGCGAGATTCAGTAACGTAGAAGAACAATGTACATGCGTCGGGGGAACTAGGGAAACGATGGAACATGTACTGATTGAATGTGGCGACATTCACCCAGATATACGTGTGGGCACGAGTCTACATGAAGCCTTGGGTTTTAGGGACAACAATGGAAAGCTGAACACGTCCGCGATAGAAATAAGTAAGAGACGGTTAGAGTATTGGTGGCAGAAAAGTAGAGATAAAGTACAAAAATAAATAAAGGGGAAAAATAAGGTCATTCTACCTTAAGAGGCAGAGAGATGAATTTATATTTTTATTGGTATAATATCATAGATTTAATCAATGTGGATAAGGTATTAGGCCAACATAAAACAAGGTAGTTTTTTTTTCGAGCCTGGTGGCAGACATGTCACCGCCCCGTTATAAAGGGGACGCTCATATCATCCATCCATCCACGTATACAGCTTTTGAGGAAGATATACCGAGAAAATACAGTTTGCATAGAATGCGAAGGAATGAGTAGCAAAGAGAACGTTGAGATTAGCAAGGGGCTGAGACAGGGATGTCCTTTGTCCCCGCTGTTATCATGCTGTACATGGTGAACATGGAAAAAGCGCTAGAAGGTAGCAACTTTGGTTTTAATCTGTCACACAAATAGGGCTGCGTGATGATTGAGCAGAAGCTTCTAGGATTATTTTATGCTGACACTATTTTCTTATTTGCTAACAGTCGAGAGGATATACAGCAGCTGGCGGATATATGCGGAAGGGAAGGGGAAGCTCTAGGACTAGGATTTAGTGTAACAAAATGTGGATTGATGGTATTCAATGACCCTTGTGATCAGGCGGTGTCAATACAGGGCCAAGAAATACCGAGGGTGAGCGAATACAAGTACCTCGGAGTATGGATAAATGAGGGTAACAGGTACATTGAGGTACAGCAAAAAGCCTCGGCAGCAAAAGGAAAGAGGAATGCTGCGATAAAGAAGTACAGAGCGTTGTGGGGATACAATAGGTACGAGGTGCTTCGAGGTCTGTGGAAAGGTGTAATGGTTCGGGGCTTACTTTTGGGAACTCAGTGGTGTGCATGAGGGCAGATGTGCAATCGGGAATAGATATAAATCAAATGACTGTGGGACGCCTCGCGTTGGGTGCTCACAGGAAGACGACAAATGAGGCTGTAAAGGGCGATATGGGATGGTCAGGTTTTGAGGCGAGGGAGGCTGAGAGCAAAATAAGGTTCGAAGAAAGGCTAAGGAATATGAAGGAGAGTAGATGGGCAGAGGTGTTCCGTTATTTGTATAGGAAGAGCGTGGACACACAGTGGAGAAAAAGAACTAGGAGGCTCACTAGTAAACATACGGCTGGTAGTGTAAGCGATATGTCAACAAAGAGCGTTAATCGAAAAGTCAGAGAGGCGGAGAGGATTTACTGGACGGCAGCTGTGGAGAAAAAACCCGCTTTGAGTGACTATGAAAGGGCAAAACTGAAATAAGGAGGGAGGCATTTTACGATAATTCAAGGGGAAGCGCTTTACTGTTTGAAGCGAGATCGGGTTGTCTTAGAACAAGTAGATATAAAGCGAGATCCAGTAAAGAAGAAGAACAATGCACGTGCTGCGGGGAAGATAACGAAACGGCGGAGCAAGTCCTGATTGAATGTGGAGATATCCACCCAGGTGTACGTTTGTGCACGAGCCTACATGACGGCTTGGGTTTTAGAGACAATGGAAAGCTGAACACACATGCGATTGAAATAAGTAAGAGACGGTTAGAGTATTGGTGGCAGAAAATTAGAGAGAAAGGACGAAAATAAATATTTGAAAAAAATAAGGACATTCTGCCGTAAAGGGCAGAGAACGGGGCTGAAAATTTAAGTTTTTTTTTTCTGGAGTAAGATAGTTGTAAAGGGGTCATGAAGCACCCCTTGGGCTTATTGAAAGAACACATCCTGCGGAAAGCTGACACGGCTATGAATTGCTCAGCCAAATATTGCAGCCGTGCGCGCCGCGTAAAGGCTACAAGCGGAACGCAAAGTTGCTGTTTTCTCAGGCGCCGTCTTTTCAAACAGAGGCCGGTTCTCACTCTCGTCGGTGGGCGGAGCGCCTGCCGGTTGACGTCGTGTATCTGCTTGTCCGCGTCGCAAAAGACATCACCTTTTAGTTATTCAGTAATTAACTAGCGTATAGATATGTATCATTTGCTGCAATTTGAGAAGCGTTTCCTTTGTATCTTAATGTCATGTTTTGCCTCTTGCAGAAATCCGGCTTTGGCAAAGGAGTAGAAGAACGCCTCAGCAGATGGAAAGTGCACCGGGGCTTCTGGAAAGCCGCAGGCACTACCGCTCTCTTCGAGTTCTTGCCTGCCTCGACAAAACAGCAACTACAGCACGGCCGCTTCAGCTGCTGCTTTACAGTAAAATAAAATATAATTTCAAAAATTTGTGGAAATGCATCTTTCACTAAGGACTACGGCAAAAACACTGAGTTGTGTATGCGTGCGCAGGTTGCCAATTTAGGCTTAAGCCATAGCCTCCAACAGGCGAACAAAACAACAAGCCAATAAAACAACAAGCGACCCAAACAATAAGCCAATACAAAACACCCAGGCAACAAACCATGCCAACAAAACAAGCACAAAAGCCAACAAGTCAACAAAACAACAAGCCAATAGGCCCGATTTCCGCATAACCAACAGCTATTGAATTTTTTGACTGTGTACGGTGTCTCCAGAACCGAGTGTCCACCACTCAACTCTCATAGATACGTTGTCGTAGGGCTTGGAACGCTTCGGGCTATTCTCGCAGCCGCTTTTGCCTTGCTCGTTCCTCAGTATGAGTATGACAGCTGTAAGGAGTGGGGTTTGGCAGGTCTCGTTGCCGTAGCTTGCTCCCGCTGCCTCTCCACATAGCGGATGTTTTCCAGAGAAGAAGACGCGTTCTTACAAAGAACGTACGTTTATTTGCCTATATAAGAGAGATAGTGAACATTTTTGTACAAAAGTCTTCGAATTTTATAGCCAAGCACCTGCCAAAACTGAGGCACTCGGGAAGTGGTGACAGCAGCTCTCACCAATCGGTGTCTTGACGTCTCAGTGCTTTGGCCACCAGGAGGGATGATACGGGCCACACAATACATCCGTTGTTGAGGAACATGGCCGAGCTGTCCAATGGGGTTCACAAGCGAGCCACACAGTAAGACATACCGGCAGCGCACCTCGGCCAAACGTTCCAGGGCCAAACGTACCACGGCTTCGTAGTGGTCGTGCGAAGCATGGAGGAAGAGCGCCGCTGGGTGGCCTTCCTTGTGTCTCATTATATTTTCTTTCTTCTTTCTCTTTCTGTTTGTTTCTTGTATGTCAATTTTGTGTCTGTTGCTTTCTGTTTCTTACTTTCTATTTTCTTCTATTTCTTGCTCTTTTCGTCTTTATTTCTCTTTCTTCACTTTCTCTCTGATTCTTTCTCTTATCTTAGAAGAACTTGTTGTTGTACTTCTTGTACTTTCTGTGTTTCTCTTTCTTTCTCTTTCGTTCATTTTATCTGCTTTTCTATCTCTTTAAGTGTTTATTCCCATTATTTCGCTTAATTTTCTCCCTTCTTCCTTTCTATAACTTTCTCTCTCTCTCAGTGCACCAGTGGTGAGTAGCGATATTTGTCCAGTTTCTGTGGCACATACCCTTCGATGATGATAGTTATCTGATAAGCGCACAAAGAACGGCCAGCCGAAACAGATTCGCTGTTTAAATGGGGACTGTCACGCTAAAGCAGAGAACCGTTATCGTATCCCGCACGCGCAGCGGGACGCTTGTACTTTGTTTCAAGGCTGTATATCTCTGCCAGAGCGGTCCTAATATGAGTGACACCACAACCCCGAGAACAATCGCGCACGTTCCAACAAGTTTTATCACGTATACACAAGCGTGTTTCTTTTCACTTTTCTTCTGAACGTGCATGCGTGGAAATAAAAGCGCAGGAATCGTTTGCACAACTCATTCTCACATTCTCTTTCTCATGAGCGCCTAGTTCTGTTTCAATTTGGAGCGCTTTCGTACGACAGAGACATTTCACAATTTGTAGAAACGATCGCTGCTGAGTGATCTACGCACACGGCTTGCTCGTTTGGTTTGCCCGGACCTATTGAAGATTCGTTTAAAGTTTAACTAAAGTTCAAAGTGAACCTAAGTTAAGACAATCTTGGCAACACCTGAAGACATCTTTGACAACGCCACGATTCTAAGCATGAAGGTTATTCACCCAAGAAAAAAACCCGAAGCAAGCTACAAGGTCCTTAACTCCCGAAACAACACCCGCAGGCATGTCTGAAATATTTTTGAGCGGAACTTCATCCTTGCCATCAATTCTTGCTTTTATCGGACGTCAGTGTTCATGACAGTTCTTTATTTTTTGTATTTGGTTGCATTTGAGCTCGTCAACTTGTCCCTGCCAGTTAGACATAGCTTTGATAGTATTTATTTATTTCAAGGGTGTTTCCACGTAGATCGAAAAAAGGATGGCCGGTCGACCGGTTATATTTATTTCAAAATATTCTGGCCTTATGAGTGGAACGAAAAGATGCGCAATGGGCTTTGATGCGAAGATTTTTTTCCAAGCACAGGGAATGAATAATGACGAGTAGGTGGAACTCTGCGCTCACCCGCTCGGTTGTATTTGGCGAACTTTGGTTATAAATTACACAAAATATATTAAAGCTAAGAAGCTGAAATTTCTTTAGATAAATGTATCAACGTTTTTGCTTGTGTTCTGTTACTTTTCGTTTTTTTTTTGGCGAGCGCAGATGTTTTTATAAAAACCTCCAGATCGGCCCAGGGAACGTTCTCTTGTCTATTTTGCAGGTGTTTATTTTTAAAAATGCTTGAGGCAGAGTGGCAACAATTCCACATTACGTTATAGTCTTACGTATTTACCAAACTGCTAAAGCCTATATTTATATAACTTTTAAGTAAAAGAATACGATGGGAGAAAGTTCAAGAGAACACTCAACAATGAAAATTTCTGAAAAAAAAAGCTTTTTTGATATATTTGAAACTTTCTTTACCCATTCTCCTCCACAAGAACTTTAACAATCATTAAAAACATTGCATAATTTCGCTGCACTAACAGTTATGACCCCTCAAGTAAGGTCCTTGCAGGTCGTGCAGGTGGGAAGATTCGATGCTTCGATGCTTCAAGAATAAGCTTCTTGATCTCATTTTTCGCTAGTCTTCACGGCAGGAGAGAGAGACGTTGACAATGTCCGCAGGGTGTCGCCAATGCAGCATAAGCTTGCTGAAAGCTTACTGTTCAGTGCGCGCAGAAGGAGCTCTTTCCTTCGGCTGATATTCCTGCCCTTAGTTGTACGCCCACCGTAAACCTGGCAGCGAAAGTTTTCGGCTACCGCCTTCTGCACACCCATTTCATTTCTCTTGATGTAAGCCTACTTGTCCCGAATCCTCACTGCGCCTGGAGGCTTCAGAGGGAACATGTCAGTAGTCGCAGTGACCTCGTAGATGACGTCGTCATTTTTCAGGAGGCATAAAAATGTCATCCTTGAACTGCGCGTTCCGCGCAGATATTTCGCCGAAGAAGCAGCAAAAACACGGATCTACTATTCCCTATCCTTGTGTAAGGGCCCCATTGGCGTGGCCTAACTGTAGCGCCATCATCATCACCATTCATCATCATCGTCATCTTCCCGCCACCACGCCGCGCTTCACGCTCAGCTCATGCCTAGCGCTCGAGGCGCGAGGGAGAAAAGAACGCGCTCACGCCCCTGGCTGGTCTGGACGCCGGCAGCCGCCGCCGCTCCGATGTTTGCCTTGAAATAAAGTGGCGAGAACGACACGGCCACGTTGGCCGCCGTCACCTCTCTCGTCTCTCGCTGCATAACTACTAGTGTAACGAGAAATATGCAATACGTGTTAGTGAAATTTTGAAATAAATTTAAGAGATTGACCGGCCACCCTTTGTTCGATCTACGTGGAAACACCCTAGAAATAATGAAGTGCTATCAAAGCTATGTCTAACTGCCAGGGACACGTTGACGAGCTGGAATACAAGCAAATACAAAAAAAAAGAAACCGCCACGATCGCTGACGTGCGATAAAAGCAATAATAGATGGCAAAAATGAAGTTCCGTTAAAAAATCGTTTCAGACATTCCTGTGGGTATTGTTTCGGGAGTGTACGACCTTGTACATAGCTTCAGAAGTTTTTTCTTGGGTGAATAACCGGCATGTTTAGAATCGTGGCGTTTATTCAAAGATGTCTTCAGGTGTTGGCAAGACGGTTTCAACGTGGGTTCAGGTTGAGCTGTAGTTAGAGGTTGAACGAATCTTCACTACGTCCGGGCAAACCAAACGAGCAAACCTTGTACGTAGATCTCTTAGTAGCAATCGTTTCTGCAAATTGTGAACCCCTTGTTCCGTTTCTGCGAAACAGAACAGAACTGGCGTTCTTGAGAAATAGAAGGTGATAATGAGTTGTATAAACGATTCCCGCGCTTTCCTTTCCAGGAATGCACGTTCAGAAGGATGGTGCAAAGCAAGATGCTCGTGTTACGTCATAAGCATTTGTTGGAACGTGCACAGCTGTTCTCTGGTTGTGAAGTCACACGCACTCGGCCCAACTTCTCAAGGATATACCGCCTTAAAGAAAGCGCAGGGAGCTTTGCATTTGTAATCGGCTTGGCTTGTCACCGCTGCACATGCGGGATACGCTAATCGTTCGTTGGTTTAGCGTGACAGACCCCGTTTGAACAGCGAAGCTGCTTAAGCTGGCCATTCATTGTGTGGCTTATCAGATAACTATCATCATCAACAGGTATGTGCCACAGAAATTGGGCTAATCTCACTACTCGCCACTGGTTCACAACGAGAGAGACAATGCTATACAAAGAGAGCGAGAAAATTGAGAGAAATAATGGGAACAAAGACATAAAAACATAGAGAGACGGAAAAAGATCTAGAAAGAGGGAAAGAGAATAAAAGAGGAAGAACTAGAGAGAAGAAACAGAGAGAGAGAGAGAGAGATAGAAAGTATAGAAAGATGAAGAGAGAATTAACGAGAAAGAAAGAGGGAGAAAAACTCCCTCTTTCTTTCTCAAGGGAGGAAAGAGAAAGAAAGATAATAAGAGCGAGCAAGAGGAAGAACTTTAAAGAAGCATACACAAAATAGAGATACAAGAAACAATGAAAAAGACAAAGAAAGAGAAAAATAATGAGAAGCAAGAAAAGCCACCCAGCTGCGCTCTTCCTTCAGGCTTGGCACGAGTAGTGCGAGGCTGCCATACTAGGGAACGGGAAAGGCAACGGCAGCTGCTGAAAGAACCCCAAACTGTGGAAGCCCTACGGCAATGACAAGATGCCCGTAGATCTGCGAGATGTCCGAACGCTCGGTTCAGGAGTTTGGACATCCGTGTGCTCACTAACCTGCCTAAACCTTAGCAAAAAGCTTTAAGCAACGATATCAAAACTTTCGAATCGTCCAGTTTCGCTGTTTCGAACCTTGCGCGAGTTACAGGAAGCTTCGGCATTTTTCTCAGATACATGCTTATACTAGCCGCTTCCAAAAATCCCTTGCGTTGAGCTCGTGATAATCAGAGCGCATTTAACTTGCGTTTGTGTTTACCGTGTGCAAACCCTGCCTATTCTCAAACCTCTATGTCGCAATTAGGCAATCCAACCGAACCGAATGTCTGCGTAGCCAATTCTGAATTTTTGTAGCGTTAGCTTACTTGCCCAGCCGGAGCCGATATTGCGTGGATTCTCATGAGCCGTGCTGCGCATGCGCGAGGATCAGTGCTGTCACACAGCTGGTTCACCGGAGCCGGCATCTCACACGCTCTCCGCCACCACCGCGCGCGACTCGCCGCTGCTGGACTGCCCATTCGAGAGGAGTGACATCGTAGCCATGGCAGACACACTGGCGCCGGCACGCGCGCAGCTATTCGCCTTCGCTGTGCAGTCGCCGTCTGACACTGCGCTGGAGCCGCTTGATAGCGCCTCTGACTGTCGTTTGCAGGTGGGTAACGCCATGGAGAAGGAGAGCGCAAATGCTGCTCAACGGCGCAGAAGAGCCGAGAAGCTAATCTCATCGGATACCGAAGTAGTTGCCTGGCAATTAGCGGTTCAACGTACGAAGAATGAACAGAAGACGGCTAATATCCTAGATAATCTGGAAAGCTAAGAATTATCAGCTGAACCTTTCCTAACGCCACGTATATCCTGGCATAGCCAAGCTAAGCCACTGCAATTTTTTTTTTCATTTGTGGTGCAGGGTACACAAAGCTTTGAGCAAGCAGTCGCTTGCACAGGTGCCATTGAAGATCTGACACACGTTGACATGTTGGGTACGCACATTTTTTTTTTCGATGATGGAGTACCTGCCCAAGCATTACAAAGCTGATAACACAATTATAATGCCCTCACGGGGTCTCCTGCTTTTGCAGTCTCTTGGTGAGTAGCGTCACCACAGACAGAAGCTAACGGGAGAGTTTCGACCCGTTCCCACGTGTAGCCGTACGTCGCTGAGCCGCACGTTGGGAAAAGGGAATCCTAGAGGTTCAGTTACCTGACACCAGAAAACTGAAGCTTTAAGGCACCCAAGTGTAGGGAACACAACCCTTGGGCTCGTAAAAAAGCCCGCTGAAACACGGCATTAGAGGATTTTAGTCTGTCCGGCACACCGCTATACACAAAATGCTTTGCGTGTACCGGAATACCGGGTGTGAACTGCGCATGCGCAGGCCCGGTAAACATGGCCGCACCGCCGAAAGCGATTGCCGTCCACTTAGAGTCTATCAAGTGGCCGTCGCGCGCTCTGTCGCTCGCTATTTCCGAACTGATGCTTTATTTGCTTGTGATTCACGTCCTTAAGCTTCGACAGCAGGGTATTCGTGCCGATTTGGCACCGTTTTCGAGAGCCATACTCAAATAACCAATGTGTAGGCTTAGCGAATGAATAACCCGGAATCTCGGAAGACATACATTATGTGTTTGTTAGTTGTTTTTATCCTTCATAGCTGGCGCCACTTGACGTAGCGGCAGCTACGGCACACGCTATCCGGTGCTACGCTACGCGTTCACGTTACCGGAATACCGGACAGACTAAAATCCTCTATTGAGGCATCTCCGGCAACGACCTCGCCGATGAAGCTGCCAAAAATGAACACGCAGAAACAAATTTTGTTTGAATACCTTCATCAAGAATTGACGCGCCTCGACACTTAAGTGGGCTGGTGCATAGCATGACGCTGCCGAAGTGGCAATCATCACAGTTCACATGTTCATCGATTGTACCAGTCACGGCTGTCTAGTGGTTATGTTGATTGACTGCTTACCCGAAGATCACGGGATTGACTCCCGGGCGCGGCGGCCACATTTTCGATGGAGGCGAAAATGCTTGAGACCAGTGTGCTTAGACTTAGGTGTACGTTAGAACCCCTGTTGGTCAAAATTTCAGGAGCCCTCTACTACGGCGTCCCTCAGAGTCATATCGTGGATTTCGGACGTTAAGCCTGGACAATTATAATATTATTATTACAATCGACTGTGTTCATTACAGAAAAAGCGCATTCATCAGCGCCTACCCATTTAACCCTTTGTCACGTTTGTATACAATTGTGTACATCCCTTGCTTTTGCCATTTGTGTCTACTAGTGCGTAAGAAACAGCACGATGCACCGATGTTTGGATGAATTGAACCTCCTGTGCAATAAATATGCCTTCATTTATCTTCACTTTGCAGTGTACTGTTGCATCTGGTCACTTTGCTGAAGGCACTACCATGCTCGACGGGTCGTTCGACGTGCCGCTTGCCGCGGGCGATAGCAAAGATATTACTTTTCTTTGATCGAAAAGAACAGCACCAAAAACAAATTTCCACTGTATTTCTAGGCTGAGATTTGATTCTATTTATGCAAAAGGGAACATGAATGAACTCAGGATAAATATATATAATTACAATTTAATTAAGATTAACTACTATAATACGCAGAAATTGATGTATTATGACAATAATTTTGTTGCAATAGAATATCGAGTGTTTTGCAATAATGTTGTATAAATCTGACGCATTTACAGGTAGTTCTTCATGGGTGGCGCCTGAAAGGGTCTAGATTGAGATGGCCGACAGCACCGAGTGCAACGACATTGCCGTTGATGAAACTATTTTCACGTGGTAGTGACGTTAGAGAAGGCAGCAGTCGGCGAGTTAGAGATGAAACCTTTTATTTCGGCGAACTTGTGCCCGGCAAACGACAAGTCAAACTACAAGCGAGTCAGGCTTACGATGTCAGCGGCAAACAAAGCATCGGCTGTCCATCAATGATATGTGGCTAGGCGCGCTGATATTTATACATGTAGCATCGGGCATTCAAGTCTTATGGCTGGTGGCTGTGCTAGTTCCAGAACAAACTCAAATGTTCGAGATCGCGCACTCAAGCCTATCAGAAGATTCGAAAATAATCTGCAAGCTTCCCAGACATTCGGGCGCGGTCTGCGAAAGGCAGTGGCTATACGTGTAACGGATCAGTTACATAGAAATATAAAATGGAGTGCACGTCGCACTATTGAGGACCTCTTGCGTTACTGCCCGACTTAGGCACGAGGCTTCATTTCCAATACTGCTCTAAATCACCTGGATGGAAGCGCTTTCACTGTCCAAAAGAAATTGGGACGATGGGACTTCCCATCACAGTTCTGAAAGGCAACAAAGACGCTGTAGCGTTTTCTTAAGGTCGCCAGACTGACTCATTGTCTGTGATATCCAGCGTTGAACTGTTGCTGAAATGCCCCCCCCCCCCCCCCCGCTGAAACGCAAAAGTGAAAGTGGCAGTCGCATTTTACAGTGTTGCTTTCTCTCCGCACCATCGTCTTCCTCTCTCACTTTTCTTATCCTTGGTGTCTTCTTCGCTCTTCCATTTACAGCCAAGTTTCCTGGCGGCAAGCGCTCACCATGTGCAATATTATATCCATTGTCTGATTATATAGGTATTACGTTGTAGTTGCGGTGTCTAGCTGATGTCAGCATATTTAATGAACTTACGGCGCCCCTTCGTTGGGCTGGGTGGCAGTTCGCTACCAGCGTCATCTAAGTGTAATACTATCTTATTGCTATCGCTTTCCAATGCTCGGCACAGCGCGATAGACTACATGACGCAGGCAAGTAAACGGACTACTTCGCCGTTATGGGTAGCCATAGATGTTTTCATAAAAAAACCTCAGGATCGGCCTCGGAACCTTTTTTTTAACAGCGGAGCTATTTAAGGCAGCCGTAATTTGTGAGGCCTATCCTATGTTCTCTGCCCTGTGTGGCATATCAGGTATGTGCCATACAAATTGGGTAAGTGCCACTACTCACCACTGGTTCACTAAAAATGAACAACCGTTAGCCCGACGAACGGGTATGCACCCCAGAAATTTGTTCGGTTATGAGAAAACTCTCATTGCTATAAGCGGGTATGTGGCACAGATATTGGGTAAATCCCCCTACTCACCACTGGTCCGCTGAATAAGAAGGCAACAGTTAGCCCAACACAAGGAAGTGGTAGAGGCAACGGCAGCTGCGAAAAGACCCCGAAGCGATGGAAGGTCTACGCCAACGACGACGTACCCGTAAATCTATGAGAGGTGCGAACGCTTAGTTTCAGCGCGAGTTTGTCTCTCGTTGGACATCCATGTCGTGTCTATGACTTGTGTGGTTTATCTTGATAAACCACACAAAGTCAAACCACACACCACTCTGCGCTGATAATCAACGTAGAAATAACCTAGCATCAGCTAACTAAAGCCTAGGAACGACCTAGAAGCAACCTTGAAACAACCCTCATGACCTCGCTAAGGCCTAGCAACAACCTAGAAACAATCAGATTAGTCTTCAGAATCGTCCATTATCACTCTTTCAGGACTTGTGTGGCTTAGTGCTTACTGTAAGCTTCGCAAAATTTTTGTCTAACTTGCAGGTCTTCACCTTAAGAAAGGCTTGTGGTTGAGCGGCAACAATTGAGGATTACGTTCTACGCATAATTATATACAAAATTGCTAAAGCCTATATTTTTACAACTTTTCAGTAAAGAGACTCGGTCGGGCTGAATTCAAGAAAACACTAAACAATGGAAATTTCTGACAAAAAAACTCGTTCTTGTTATTTTTAAACTTCGTCGATTAATTCTCCTCTACATAAGCTTACACAATCATTAAAAACTTACTGCATAATTTTGTTGCTATAATAGTTACGGCCCATCCAATGAGGCCCTTCAGCAAGGCTCAGTGCATCATGCAAGTCTGAAGATTCGATGCTTCAAGAATAAGCTTCTTGATCTCATTTTTCACTAGTGTCGACGGCAGGAGGGTGACAAGTTGACAAAGTTCCTAGGGTGTCGCCATTGCTGTAGAAGCTTGCCGAAATCTCTCGGTCCAGTGCGCATAATAAGTGCTTTCCTTCGGCTGAGTTTACCGATGCGTCGCCTTGGTTGTACGCCCACGGCATCTTGGAGCGAACGTTGCAGGCCATTGCCTTCTGCACCTCCCTTTGATCTAAGCATGCCTGTCCAGAATTCTCAATGCGCCTGGAGGCTTCAAAGGGAACACGCCGGTAGTCGCAATGATCTGGTTGATGACGTCGATGTGTTTTTGAAAGGGTATAAAAATGCCATCGCTCAACTGCGCGTTCGACGCAGAAATTTCATTGCAATATTAGCAAATTCACGGGTAGCAGAAGTAGTCCGTGTCATTGAGAGTCACTGTTATTTCGGGTGTTAAACATTCCTTGAAAGCATCGATGTCAAGCTCGCTAATCTGCGAAAATTTCGCTTCTTTGCAATGAGCTTCTTGAGGTTCGAAGGATACACAATATCTGCACAATACACTCGCTCAGAGCTATACTTTATGGCAGGAGCCATAGAGTAAGAGCAGAACGCAAGCACTATCGGCATCGAATGAAGTGTGAACAGCGGACCGAAGGTACGGCAAGTTCAGGCTGTAGAAAAACTTGCAAGCGCATCCGGTTACCCATAGTGTTGATTTTCTTCATTTTGGGGTTGCCGCGACACGGTGGCCGAGTGGATATGGCGCTCGACTGTTGGCCCGATTTTCGCAGGATCGAATCCGGGCCGCGGCTCCAGGTGGTGGAAATTTGTGGAGCTCTCCACTACGGCGTCTTTCATAATCATATTGGTTTTGGGATGTTAAAGTCCGGATATTATTATTCTTATATCTTTTTTCTTTGTCATGATGACGGGCGCACGTGTTAGAAGAGATGAAGACGAAGAAGAGAGCGCGCGCCGGCATGATGACGATAGTTTATTGCAACACCACAGAAACTACGCCCAGCTACAGCAGCTTCGCTGTTCCTATCGTTAAATAACTTCTATCGCTTTAAACAAAACGAACAAGGTGTGGTTGGTGTGCGGAGACAGGCACAGAGGAGCATGTCACTGTGGCTGATGGGAATACACGTGCACACTAGTTCCAAATTGCAGGCGACAGGACTGTGAAAGGTGCGAACGTCATCAGGCTGTGATTACCTTCAGTGACTCTATCAGATGATATTTGCAATATCTCTGGTAAGGCTGCCAGCGATATAAACATTCTTTTATGGTGGTGATTCTATGAGATGAGATTTATAATATTTCTCGTTCGGCTACGAGGTAAACTGACGAAGTTGAGTAGCACTTGCTGCATCGCGAGTTGGTTCATAATTGACGTCAAAGGAATACATAGCGAAAACAAGGAAGCAAACACTCGAGAAAGAAGTAAGAGGAAGCTGAAAGTTTCAGTGCTTCTCGAGTCTTTGTTTCTTTTTTTGCGCTAATATGTTTTGTTTCGACGTCAACGAAATCGCCCAGCAGCAAGTCTTTCTCATACATATTTATAATACATTGAGCCCTTTCTGCGGCATGGCTGCTTGAAGCGACATCAATGATTTGTCTCAGATGAGCACCCAACCTTTCAGCTTCCTGCATTTTTTCTCAAGTATTTGTTTCTTTGTTTGCGTTAATATGTATCCCTTTAAACAAGAGAGCTTGAATAGGACTAACTGATTTCAGTAGATTATGCTTGGATTTCTCCTGGTTCGGCTTTCATTTAAAGGATCGAGGCTTTGATAGGATTAAATGCTTCTATCACATGACGTTTCTAATCTGTATGGCTGCGCCGCCAGTTAGACAAGCCTAGCTTTGACAATATTAGATAATTTTGTAAGATAATATTTGTAGTGTACTCGATAAGGCGACTGGTGAACTTGAAGATTTGATAGCGTTGACTGATTCAATCAAATGAATTGATAAAATGAGCCCTGCCATTCTCAGGATAGATCGTTGGAAGGCCCAAGACCCCCCACCGACTTCACCAAAATTCCCGATAGTATAGGCCAGGGGTCTCAAACACGCGGCCCGCAAACATATCACTTGCGGCCTGGTGCGCACATGACTCGCTTCGTTTCGTAATTCTTTTCTTTTCTTTCATTTCCTTACGAAGTATGTTCATCAGCTACAGAGAACGGATGTTCTCGCATCTAATACGTTCATGCTTCTGAAAGAGGGATGTAGATAGCCCGTAGAAAATATTAACGAAAAAATATCAATTTTTTGTTACATGGTTATGTTTCAACACACGGTGACCGCACCCCATGCGGTCACCATGTGTCACCACCACCCAATCACTAACTTTCATAAATTGCAGACGAGATTATCGCGTAGTGATCGACGCAAATGCGTGTTCGTTCGCAATGCCCGAACATTGTGAGGTGTAGTTGTTACTTCAGGTCAATCTCAACTGAGGTTAAGACAGTTTTACTCAGACCAGAGACCATATTTTAAGACGATCTCTTGGGCGACTGTGTCGCTTTGCGTTTCGTGGAATCTTGCGTGTTTAATGACAAAAGCGACTACTTCCCTCTTTTCCTCAACCAACCAGTCAGCTTGCCATAAAAGCGATATTGTGGCGGTATTGCCAAATGTGATTGCCTCAGAGTGTGGTCCCGGTAACCACCCTTCACCCAATACTCGGATTGTGCAGATGCAGGTTTCTTCCCAAGAAACAATGCTGACGGAAAATAAAAGGCCAACAGCTCATGAAACAATATTCAGAAAACTGACTCAGGCATGCAAAAGGAAGCCTTAGCATTGTCACCAATTACTCTTTTTAAACCACGCCACCGATAGTGACGGCTTTGCGTTTACATCTTTAGTTCTTGTGAAGGGTCGCAGACGTATTCCAGCTCTCCAGATTCTCGCTACCGTATAAATGAACATAGCCTTGATATTAGTACCTGACTGTAACAGATGGTCTTATTTATTTCGCGGTTCAACAACCAGTTAGGCCATCATATTGTTACGGGGAAAATACAATACTGAGTCAGTATCAAGCTACAGCACAGCTCACAACACAACGTCGACTTCACCTCTTTTTCAGCTCCCTTTTCAGGGTCTAGCCCACTATGCCCTCTTGGCGTAGGTAAAACCACGCAACACAACCCCCGGCGGCAAAAGCGCCGACCCGGCGCGTCTATGGGACCACAGCAGAAGGTTGGTGGTAACGCTTGAGCCTGGATACGTGGACGACGTCACGGGATAACAGAGGAGAAGAGTTTGTAGGATTAGCCGGGACAATTTCGTATGTAACGTCTGTCACTTGTCGAAGCACGCGGTATGGCCCCGTGTATCGAGAAAGTAGCTTCTCAGAGAGGCCGGCACGTCGCGTTGGGGACCAGAGAAAAACGAGGGAACCCGTTGGAAAACGTTCGTCACGATGCCGCTCGTCGTAACGGTGCTTCTGTGTTTCTTGAGAAGCCGTCAATCTGTTGCGGGCAAGCTGACGGGCGTGGTCAGCGCGGGCAATAGCGTCGCGTGCGTATTCCGTGGTCGACTCTGCAGCAGCCGGAAGGAAGGTATCCAATGGCAACGTTGGTTCGCGTCCAAACAAAAGGTAAAACGGTGAGTATCCAGCGGTGTCGTGCCGGGAGGAATTGTACGCGAACGTCACGTAGGGCAGTGCAAGGTCCCAGTCACGATGGTCGGTCGACACGTATTTCGAAAGCATGTCTGTCAGGGTCCGGTTTAAGCGCTCTGTCAGCCCGTTTGTCTGGGGATGGTAAGAGGTGGTGAGCTTATGCTGGGTAGAACAGGAACGCAGGATATCGTCAATCACTTGAGAAAGGAAAGTACGGCCTCGGTCTGTCAACAGTTGTCGTGGGGCACCGTGCACTAAAATAAGATCCCGAAGTAAAAAATCAGCGATGTCTGTAGCGCAGCTGGTTGGAAGGGCTCGCGTGATTGCGTAGCGGGTCGCGTAATCGGTAGCAACGGCAACCCACTTGTTTCCTGAAGTGGATGTTGGAAAGGGACCGAGAAGGTCCAAACCGACTCGGAAGAAGGGCTCCGGTGGGATGTCGATAGGCTGAAGATACCCAGCAGGAAGTCCCGACGGCTTCTTGCGGCGCTGACAAACTTCGCAGGCGTTGACATAACGCCGCACAGAGCGTGCAAGGCCAGGCCAGTAGAAGCGGCGGCGCACACGGTCATACGTGCGAGAAACGCCAAGGTGACCAGCGGTTGGGGCGTCATGAAGCTCGTGGAGGACTGTGGAACGCAGGTGCTTTGGTACGACCGGCAGTAGAGCGGGTCCGGCGGGTGACAAATTACGCCGATATAAGGTGTCATCTTTGAAGGCAAACATGCGTACAGAGGCGTCGTGCGGGGAGGATCGCAGCCGTTGCATTATTTGACTGATATGCGGATCCCGACGCTGCTCGTCGCCGAGGCGAGGCAGCTGGGAGAGGGAAAATACGCAGTCGATCAAGGCAGTGCTCGTAGAGGGCCGGTCAGCCACAGGGTAGCGGGATAGGCAATCCGCATCTTGGTGCAGTTTTCCACTCTTGTACACGACCGTGTAGGTATACTCCTGCAAACGGAGTGCCCAGCGAGCGAGACGACCTGTGGGGTCTTTCAAAGAGGCGAGCCAACAAAGGGCATGATGGTCGGTGAGCACTGTAAACTGTCGGCCGTATAAATAAGGGCGAAATTTCGCAACTGCCCATTCGCGCTCCGTGATTGAATAATTGCGCTCCGAAGTGGACAGCAGCCTGCTAGCATAAGCTATCACGTGATTCTGCCCACGTTGTCGCTGGGCCAACACAGCGCCGACTCCGTAACCACTGGCGTCAGTGCGGACTTCGGTTGGCGCGGCAGGGTCGAAGTGGGCCAGAACAGGGGATGATGTGAGCAGTGTGACAAGCTTGGAGAAAGCTGCTGCTTGCGAGGGACCCCAGTTAAAGGGCGTGTCTTGTTTGAGCAGGTCCGTGAGAGGTCTAGCAATTTCGGCGAAGTCTTTGACAAACCGCCGAAAGTAGGAGCAGAGTCCCACAAAGCTGCGAACATCTTTGGCGGGTTTTCGGCACAGGGAAGTCCTTCACGGCTCGAATTTTTTCCGGATCAGGTTGTACGCCGGAGGCATCAACAATATGCCCAAGGATCGTAATGCGGCGACGGCCGAACCGGCACTTGGACGAATTAAGCTGAAGTACGGCGAGACGGAACACTTCAAGAATTGCTGAGAGTCTCTCAAGGTGCGTTTCGAACGTGGGCGAAAACACAATTACGTCGTCTAAATAACATAGACACGTAGACCACTTGAATCCGTGAAGCAGAGAATCCATCATTCGTTCGAATGTGGCTGGGGCATTACATAGGCCGAAAGGCATGACCTTGAACTGGTAAAGGTCGTCGGGTGTTACAAAGGCCGTCTTCTCTCGGTCCGCGGGATCCACAGCGATCTGCCAATATCCGGAACGGAGGTCGATGGAAGAGAAGTACGCGGCACCATGCAGACAATCAAGGGCGTCGTCAATTCGAGGTAGAGGGTAGGCGTCTTTCCTTGTGATGTTGTTGAGATGGCGATAGTTTACACAAAAGCGCCACGATCCGTCCTTCTTTTTAACTAACACTACCGGAGACACCCAGGGACTGGAGGACGGCTCTATAATGTCCTTCGCTAGCATCTTATTTACTTCCTGTTGGATGACGCTCCGCTCAGACGCAGACACTCTGTAGGGGCGGCGGTGAACAGGGTCGGCATCACCTGTGTGTATGCGATGCTGGACAACGGACGTCTGCCCTAGAGGTCGGTCACCGGAATAAAAAATGTCCTGGTAGGACCCGAGAACGCGCTGGAGGGCTTCAAAGTGTTCAGGCGGAAGGTCAGCGGCGATCATGTTAAAAATTTGACGGCTGCCACAATTGGTTGTCGGTTGCGTCCGCTGCGTAGGAACAGCGGCATCCAAGGCGAAAGCTTCGACCGGTGAATCTAGTAGCGAACAAAGGTGGGCCACGGAAATGCCTTGTGGGAGCACTTGATTTGCGAAGCCGAAATTTACCACTGGTAGCCAGGTTCTGTTAGCCGTGATGCTGAGAACCGTATAGGGAACAACAACACAATGCGTGAGCAGCAAATCGGGAAGAGGCGCAGCGTAGTAGTCACCGTCTGGCACAGCTGGTGAGCACAACATATCGACGTACGTAACAGATTGCTGGGGCAGATGAATAAAGTCGCTGCAATGTAATCGGCAGTCATGCACTGCGGAATCAGGGCATCGACGAAGCCTATATAAACATAATGGAAGACATCTACAGCGCATCCACAGCCACTATAGTCCTTCATAAAGAAAGCGACAGAATCCCAATAAAGAAGGGCGTACGACAGGGAGACACGATCTCTCCAATGCTATTCACCGCGTGTTTACAGGAGGTTTCAGGGCCCTAGATTGGGAAGAATTAGGGATAAGAGTTAATGGAGAGTATCTCAGTAACCTGCGATTCGCTGATGACATCGCATTGATGAGTAACGCGGGAGACGAATTACAGCTCATGATTACTGAACTGGATACGGAAAGTAGAAGAGTAGGTCTGAAAATTAATATGCATAAAACTAAAGTGATGTGGAACAATCTTGGCAGAGAACAGCGCTTTGCGATAGGTGGCGAGACGCTGGAAGTTGTAAAGGAGTACGTCTACTTAGGACAGGTAGTAACCGCGGAGCCGAACCATGAGAGTGAAATAACTAGGAGAATAAGGATGGGATGGGGCTCATTCGGCAAGCACTATCAAATCATGAATGGTAGTCTACCACTATCTCTCAAGAGGAAGGTATATAACAGCTGCATCTTACCGGTACTTACCTACGGAGCAGAAACCTGGAGACTTACAAAGAGGGTTCAACTTAAATTGAGGACGACCGCAGCGAGCGATGGAAAGGAAAATGATAGGTGTAACCTTAAGAGGACAGGAAGAGAGCAGAGTGGGTCGGGGAACAAACGGGGGTTAAGGATATCATAGTTGAAATTAAGAAGAAGAAATGGATATGGGCCGGCCACGTAGCACGTCGGCAGGATAACCGGTGGTCATTAAGGGTAACTGACTGGAATCCAAGAGATGGCAAACGCGTGAGTGGGAGACAAAAAATTAGGTGGGTAGATGAGATTAAGAAGTTTGCAGGTATAACGTGGCAGCAGAAAGCACAGGACCGAGTTGATTGGCGGAACATGGGAGAGGCCTTTGCCCTGCAGTGGGCGTAGACAGGCTGATGATGATGATGAATGTAATCGGCACGAAGGTTGGGACGGGGGGTCACTGAGTTGTGGCAGTTCAAGGCGCAGCACACCGGCGGAGCAATCAATAAGCGCAGAGTTGGTTGCCAGAAAATCCAGCCCAAGTATGAGGTCGTGGGGACATGTGGCAAGGACAGTAAACAGGACGACCACCTGATAACCGGCAACGGTAAGCTGAGCTGTACACATCCCAACGACAGGAACGGTGCCGCCATCCGCGACTTGTACCACATTGGTCAAGGGTGGCGTCAGAATCTTCTTCATGCGACGACGAAAATCCGCACTCATGACAGAGACGTGAGCGCCTGTGTCGGTCAAAGCTTGAACAGGAGTGCCATCAACATGTACTTCAAGTGTGTTCTGGCGTAGACGTAAGGGCAACAGAGGATTTTTGGTTAACGTCGACAGGGCAGCTTCACCTCCAGAAGCTGCGCAGCCTAGTTTTCTGGAGACATGCGGCGGCTAAATGACGGCGAGGGCGAGCGGCGGCGCGTTGGTGAGCGAGAGGAACGGCTTGGAGGCGGCGACGATTGGAAGGTGCGGCCATAGTCCTCAGGGGCGGCGAATGCTGAAGACTCAGTGCGGTTCGGATAGCGGCGATTCATTGTGCGGAAGGGGCCGTTGTAAGCGGGATACTGGCTAGGAGGAGTAGAGGGCCACTGACTGCGACAGTAACGAGCAACGTGGCCTGCACGACCACAGCGGAAGCAGATCGGCTTATCATCTGCTGTTCGCCATTCAGAAGGGTTCCTGGAACGAACAGGGTACTGACGGCGGCGTGTTGTCTCAGAGGCTACGGAGGTGTCAGTATTGTTCATGGCACATACAGTGGAACACAGACCCAGGTTGGCGAATTCCTGGCGGACAACGGCCTGGATCAGGGCGACAGCTGGGGGCGGTGTCTCGGACAACGTCGGTTTATGGGCAGCCGGGCACACAGCCTCGAGTTCGCGTCGGACGATGCGTGTCACATCGTCAGTTGTGGACGGCTGAAAAGGGGTTCTTTCGCAAGACGATGTTGCAGCGGTGTTGGGGAGACGATGGAACGGGTGCGGAATGCGCCGACTCTTCGCTTGTTCCAGGCGGCGACACTCCTTAATTACGGCGTCGATGGTCGTGACATTGGTAAAAACGAGCAGATTGAACGCATCGTCTGCGATACCCTTCAAAATGTGTGAAATCTTGTCAGCCTCGGACATGTTGTGGTCAACCTTTTGACACAAGGCTAACACTTCTTGAATATAGGTCAAGTAGGGCTCGGTTGACGTTTGAGTACGTACGGCCAATTCTTTCTGTGCAGCAAGCTGTTGACCAAATGGGTTGCCGAAAAGGTGACGGAGCTGTTTTTTAAACATGTCCCAGCTTGTGACTTCGTGCTCGTGGGTCTCAAACCAGACGCGAGGGGTTTTGTCGAGGTAGAAGATGACATTTGCCAGCATAACGGTTGGATCCCAGCCATATTGCTTGCTGATGCGCTCGTACATGCTAAGCCACTTGTCCACATCGATGTTGTTCTCCCCGGTAAAGGTGCCGGGGTCACGGGGTTGCGTTAAAGCGACGTACTGGGTTGTTGTTGTCGGAGATGTTGCCGACGTAGCTGGCGAAGGCGTGTCTTCACCCGGAGCCATGGTTGCAGACTTAAGGAGGCGTCCACTGCGGAGCTCCGTTGTCAGAAGAGTACCCAGCACCTCCACCAAAATGTTACGGGGAAAATACAATACTGAGTCAGTATCAAGCTACAGCACAGCTCACAACACAACGTCGACTTCACCTCTTTTTCAGCTCCCTTTTCAGGGTCTAGCCCACTAAGCCCTCTTAGCGTAGGTAAAACCACGCAACAATATGTTTGATTTCATTATCTCATTCTACCAGATGAGCTCTGCAATTTTTCTGGTTCAGCTACAAGTGACACTAACATAGCTTTGGTAACATTACCTCATTTTATCAGATGACCTTTATACTTGCTCTAGTTCGGCTACTAGTTAAATCACATAGCTTTGATAACATAAAAGATTGCACGCTGGTCTAGTGGTCATGGCGCTCGACAGCTGATCCAAAGGTCGCGGGATCAAATTCCGGCCGCGACGGCTGCATTTTTGATGGAGGTGAAAATGTTTGAGGCCCGTGTACTTAGCTATAGGTGCACGTTAAAGGAGTACTGACATGAATTTTAAAATTTTTCGGGTTGTTGCTCTAAATGAAAGCACGGGTGTCGAGAACCATAAAAAGAGTGTTGGTGGTGCCTGGGGATGCATTGCATATATTTTTAATACCGCTTCTTTCAATCACCAGTTTCGGTTTCGGTTTCGAGAGGGCGGCTTCATAGTGACGTGTCAAGTCTGCCCGTGACGTCACGGGCAGATTGCCACCCACGAAATATGCACCTGCTGTCCTTTGCTGTTAGTCAAACGTGGTTCATGATGAGTGAACTGTCGTCCAGTGCCTCCGACAGCGATTTCTGTGATTTAGGCTGTATGCAGATCCCACATTTCGCAAACCAAGAGAGCTGACTTGAAACGTCATAGGGCTCTCCATGCGGTGAAGCTGCCTTGCAGATGCTGGGAGATGAAAACTTTAAAATCCAACTTAAATATTTATACGTGTTTCGCGGATGCGGTGTGGGGAGAGCGTTAACACTACATGCCAACGAAACAAAAAACGTCCGTTTTGCTGCACTTCAAAATCGTGTCAATACTCCTTTAAAGAACTCCAGGTGGTCGAAATTTCCGGAGCCCTCCACTACGGCGTCTCTCATAATCATATCGTGGTTTTGGGACGTTAAACCCCATTTAATATTATTATTATTATTATTATTATTATTATTATTATTATTATTATTATTATTATTATTATTATTGCTGTTATACCATAATAATTGATATTATATTTTTCTTGGGATTTTTGATGCTCAGCTGCTTAAGTAACGTAGCCTTGATATGATCACCTTCTTCTCACTTTTAATGGAAAACTGAGCTATCTAGTATGGATTCGTTCTTAAGACAGTGCAGCCCTCACGAAAAGAACGACGTTGGACGAAAAAAGTGCACGAAAAATGCGCTGTTGTGTGGACTTCTTTCGTCCTTCGTCGTTTTTTGTGAGCGCTGCACAGTCCCAAGTGTGAAACTTATTATATCAGATAATTTTATTGTTTTGTTTCGGCTACCACTTAAGCTAACATTGTTTTTACACTATTATCTAACTGCATCAGGTAATGTTGTTGATTTGCATGCTTCGGCTTCCGGATTATCAGCGTATGTCCTGTGCACTTGTCATTCGTCTAATGAGAGCGCTGAAAAATTTTTAGTATGTTTAAACTCCCATGCCTTACATGGCATTAACGGATTCTATCAGTTGGTCTTTGTAATTGTTATGGTACGCTGTCAGCGAAAAAATAGAGCAATAATTGATAGCATCAGATGGTCTTGCTTGCTTTTCTGGTTCAGTTTAGTTGATTGAAACATTCTAGACTATGACATTTTCTTTGTACTCCAAGAAATGCTTGGTATAACTGACGCAGTAGCTTGGAAAACAGTTCACGACTTACATGTTTCGCTTGGTGGCCCGATCTCAGGATCGGCTTGGCGGTGCTTACGTGGCACTAGTCAGCTGGGGTGGGGTCTCCCCTTCGTCTTCTTTGACCCTAATAAAGATCGCTCGCTCACTCACTCACTCACTCACTCACTCACTCACTCACTCACTCACTCACTCACTCACTCACTCACTCACTCACTCACTCACTCACTCACTCACTCACTCACTCACTCACTCACTCACTCACTCACTCACTCACTCACTCACTCACTCACTCACTCACTCACTCACTCACTCACTCACTCACTCACTCACCTCACTCACTCACTCACTCACTCACGTTACTTTGCTTTGTAGCGCACACATAAGAAAACGACTCGACACGTCCTTCTAGCGCCCGAAGCCTAAAACCAGAGAGAGAAGAAACTTTATTAGCACTTGGCCGGCAGTTTGGTCTTGGTGGCCTCAGATGGCGGCGCTGAGTCCCTGAACTCGGGCGGCATCTTCGGCCTGCCGGACGGCCCAGAGCTGGTCGTTGAGCTCCGAGCTTCTGAGCGCCGCCTCCCAGCGGCAGCGTCGCCGACGGAGAAGGTCCCCCGCGGCTCCCGCAGCCGGGACGGCGGCGGGAACGAGTGAGCCCGAGGCTTCCTGTTGCCTGGTATTGGCAGCAGCCATAGGCGCATCGCGAACGGCGGGCGTTTCTCGACTGTTGTTGCCGGCGCATTCCCAGAGCATGTGGCGTAGCGTTGCTCTGTGCCCGCATGTTTTACATAGATCGGTGGTGTATAAGTGTGGGTAGCAGTGGCGTAAGACGACCGGGCTGGGGTAAGAGTTTGTTTGTAGTAAGCGATAGCTTACAGCATCGTGCCTGTTTAATTTGTCATGCGGTGGCGGGAACTTACGCCTTTCCAGTCTGTAGTGTTGGGTAATGTCTCGGAACGTGATGAGACGATCACCCCACGACCATTGTGGTCCGTGTTGTTGCTGCGTGTCTGTCGAAGTGTCTCGATCCGGCAGATCAGAAGCCCCGTTCTCGGGAGCGGAGGCGGTGGCCACGGAATGTGCCACGGCTCGGCGAGTGAGACCTCGAGCCGCGGCGTGGGCTGCCTCGTTGCCCGCAAGCGGGACCTCGGTGTGTGCCGGGGTCCAAAGGAGGAAGACTGTTGAATTTTGTGGTGGCAATCGCGACGCTGAGTCACCATCACCGCACATCTTAAGGATGCGGGCCGCTTCCCGCGAGACGCGGCCGCGCGCGAAGCCGCGGATTGCCGCCTGCGAATCGCTGATTACTATCGTAGCGTTGGGCGCCGTGGCTATTGCTAGAGCTATCGCGGCTTCTTCGGCCGCCTCCGTATGTCCCGTGGTCACCGTGGCGCTCGTGAGGCATTTGCCCGTACGGTCAACGACCGCAGCGGCGTGTGCGTCTCTCCCGTCCCCATATCTCGCGGCATCTACGTACACAACTTCGTCGCTAGTGCCGTACTTCTTTTGAAGGTCCCTAGCTCGCTGGTTACGGCGCCCGACGTGGTGCGTCGGGTGCATATTCTTAGGAAGCGGCGGAACAATTAGGCGGTCACGAACCGAGGCAGGAACATCCGCTTTTTCTCCCTGCTGAGTGTGGTATCGGATGCCAAGCGACGCGAGGATGTGTCGACCAGTCTTAGACCCCGACAAGCGTTCGTTTTGCGAAACGACATGGGCCTCAATTAACTCATCGAGTGAGTTGTGCAGTCCAAGTTCTAGAAACTTTTCATTGCTCGCATTCAGTGGAACTCCGATCGCTCTCTTGAAAGCCTTTCGAATCATGCATTCAATCTTGTTTTTTTCTGAGCCTAGCCATTTGAGGTAGGGGGCAACGTATGTTATACGGCTTATCGCGTACGCCTGCACGAGACGGATCGCGCAGTGCTCGCGCATTCCGTTACGTCTGTTCGTGATACGACGCAGAAGTCGGATCGTGTCGTCTACCGAACGACGTAGTCTTCGCACCGTCTCACCATTATGGCCGTTTGCCTGCAAGTGTAACCCGAGAATTCTTATTTTGTCCACGTGTGGAATAGGAGTGCCATCTGCCAATAGAACGCTTATTTTGTAGCACTCCCTTTCCTCGTCGCGCGGGGTTTTGCGACCTCTACTTGTTGGTTTGTAGATTAAAAGTTCCGACTTGGTTGCCGAGCATTCGAGGCCCGTTCCTCGCAAGTACTCCTGAACTTCGTCTACACCCGCCTGGAGCGTACGCTCGACGTGACCATCACAACCTCCCCCGGGAACCCAGAGGGTGATGTCATCCGCGTAGATACTGTGACACAATCCGTGTATGCCTAATAATTTCTCTGGTAGCCCCAATAGAACTAAATTGAAGAGTAATGGTGAAATTACGGAGCCTTGCGGCGTGCCCCTAGAGCCCATCTCAAATTCTTGCAATTCCACATCTCCAACGACGACGCATACGCGCCTGCCAGCAAGGAAGTCACGTATGTAGTTATATGTTTTTTGTCCTAGTCCTAATGTTTGAACTCTGTTTAAAATTGCTTCGTGTTTAACGCTGTCGAAGGCCTTTTTAATATCTAGGCCAAGAATCGCTTTGGTTGAGCTGGTAGTGTCATCAACAATGTGGTGCTTCAGCTGAAGCAACGCGTCTTGTGCGGAGAGATTACGGCGGAATCCTAGCATGGTGTGCGGAAATACATCGCGGGCCTCGAGAAAGTCGGTCACGCGATTGAGAACTGCGTGCTCCAGAACTTTTCCTACACAAGATGTGAGAGAAATTGGCCTTAGATTATCAAGCGCAACCTGCTTGCCCGGTTTAGGAATCATGATGACTCGAGCTCTTTTCCACGCTTCAGGAAGGGAACCGCGTTGCCAGCATTCGTTGATATAACTTACAAATCGGGAGATGGACTCGTCATCTAAGTTTCGGAGAGCCTTGTTCGAAACCCGGTCCAGGCCAGGCGCCGATCGGGTGTTTAGTTCAAAAAGGACATTCCGAATTTCCGCTTCGCTAAATTCGGCGTCTAGTTGCTCATTAGCAACGCCGTTATAATCTGGGTGTTGGACGCTCTCTGCCGACTCAAAGTAACGGTCACGTATCGCGCCGAGCAGGTCATCGCCTTTATGATCGGTCACAAGTCTCCGAGTTTTATGGCTTTGAGCGGCACGCGTATCTTCCGGATCCAATAGGTGCCGGAAAAGGCGCCAAGCA
This sequence comes from Rhipicephalus sanguineus, assembly GCF_013339695.2. Lineage (NCBI taxonomy): Eukaryota > Metazoa > Arthropoda > Arachnida > Ixodida > Ixodidae > Rhipicephalus > Rhipicephalus sanguineus. Next base: position 102,853,741 of record NC_051182.1, on the reverse strand, counting down.
CTCGCCCCGCGCATCTGCCGCTCGAGGCCGTTGCACAAGTCTTCCCATTGTGCCCTACAGACTTGGAACGCATGTTCCTCAATTTCTCTGTCTAACTGTGCTATGCGTTTCCGCAACGCCCGGTTATGTCTTTGGCGTTTCCACCTCTTGAGTAGGGCTTGCTTTGCTTCCCACATATGCAGGAGCCTGCTGTCGATTACCTTCGAGCTTCGCCTCGGGCGGGATGTGGCACGTTACCGTGTCTACGTCCCGATTGAGCGTCGCGGTCCACTCGTCTATATCCGTGATCGGCTCATCGCCTCGCCCGCCTTCTGCTCGCTTTTTGCGGAACGCGTCCCACTGCACTAATTTGAGTCTACGGCCTGTGCCTTCAGAGTATGTTCCACGAACGCTCGCGCCCGTGTCTACCGTTATCTCTATGAGCGAGTGGTCACTCCCCAAGTCCTCCTGCGTGTTTTGCCAAGACACCGCGGTGACATTCGACACGAACGCAAGGTCCGGTAGCGTGTCTGCGCTCACGCTGTTTCCCCGTCGCGTTGGATCGGCAGGGTTCGCGATCAGTTCAAGCCGTTGGTCTTGCGAGTCTTCCCAAAGGTGTTTGCCCTTGAGCGTTTCACGCGTGTATCCCCAGGCCCCGTGGGGCGCATTAAAATCACCCGCAACTAGCAGAGGTGCACCGTTGGCGGCCGTGCTTGCTCTCCGGAGCAGCTCCCGAAATCGGTGCTGTAGCGTGGGTTTACTGTAGACGTTAAGGACAAACAGGCCTCGGCCGCGCTTAGGAATTAAATCTACAAAAACATGCGGTATCCTTACGCACTCAAGTTCGCGCTGCGCTACCGTGATGTTGCGTCTAACTAGCACGGCGGCGACCGGCGGCGGGGGCGACGGCAGCGACCGCGGTCGCGCCGATGATGAGAGCGAATCGCCCCGCCCTCGGCGACCCGCGGCCGCCCCCGGCGTCCCACCACGCGCCGAGCGGCGCGTAGCACGTTTTTTCTCTCAGCCTATTGTCCGCAGTGGCCGCGTTTATGGCTTTGTAACCAGCTAGTTTTGCCGCATGATTTGTTTCCTGCAAAAGAATAACATCCGGTTTCGTCTCACGGCTGCGAATAAATTGCTCGAGATTTCCCCGCTTCCTCCTATAACCCCGGCAGTTCCACTGCCAGATCGTGTACTGTTGTTTGCGAGTGTTAGTGTGAGTGTGCTCGTGTCTAGCCATGGTGATGCTTGTGTTTAATTTAGCCCATCGCCGTCCAGACGACTGGGGTGCGGCTGCAGCTGCGGCTCGGCGTCTGGCAGCGCGTTCTGCTGCTGATTCTGTTGCTGTCTAGCGTACGGCTTACTCACCGTTCTAATCGGTCTGCCCGCGGATGGCGGGAGTCGCGCTTCAATGTTTTCTATGCGCGCCGTGTGCGCGGTGAGCATTTGTGTCATTTGTTCAGAGAGCTTAGCCAGCGCACTAGTGAACATGTCATTCATCTGTGCCACCTGTTTAGCAAAACGCTCATCGAGGCTGGTCTCGATAGTATCGATTTGTTTCTGTAGCTTATCATAACGGCCACATCGCTGTGTGGACTCGTGTCTGGCAGGATCTAGTGCTATCCTTTTCGCGGTACACGGGCGGTCTTCGCGTCCGCCTGCCCCCTCTACCGAACTGCACTCGTCATCCCTGTCCACCCCCGCCGCCTCGGGTCGCGACGGCGTCGAAGACCGAGGCGTCGGTGGTAGCGGCGTCGCCGCCTGTTGCTGCGGTTGTTGTACTCGTGGAGCCTCTCCTTTCAGTTTGGAATTTTCCGCTCTAAGGGCGGCGTTTTCGCGTTTCAGCTCGGAGATTATCGATTGTAACGGTCCTAGTCGTTGTTCTAGCGCTCGCTCTACCGCTAGCTCGAGCTCGCTCCCACCGCCGCCACCGACGGCGGGACCGCCAGGACGACCCGCCGAGATAACGCCGCCGGCGGGAAAAGCGGCTACATCCGCCCATCTCACCTGCTGCCACGCGCCCATGGGTCCTTGTTGTTGCGGCTGCCGCCATGACTGATGCTGCTGACTTTGTTGGGTGCCTTGGTTGAAAGCTGCGGCGCCCGGAACGGCGCCACCGCGCGTCTTGGACAGGCTTCTCGGTTTCGGTGTCCGGCTGCGAGAGCTGGACCGCGATTTACCGCCGCCTCCTCTCGCGTCTCGGCTTGTCGAGCGTCCTCTTCGGTTGGCGTCGGATGAATGACTGTCAAGCGCCGGATAATGATTGTAGTGACCTCCGTTGCCTTCGGTGCTGATTCCGCTGTTGTAGATGCTGTCGGACGCTGCGGCCGCTTGCTCTTCTTCACGCCTCTTTCGCTCTAGTCGGCGACGCTTCACTATGTATGGAGTCTTGTACCTCGCCTTGCAGACGCGGTCACCTGTGAGATGATCCTTGCCGCACAGTTGACACCGCGGCTCGCAGCGATGGTCAGACGGTGGGTTACTGCTTCCGCAGCCACGGCAAATCTTGTCGGCAGGGTTGGGGCACACGTCGGAGCGATGGCCTAGCCTCCCGCACGCGAAGCACACGTCAATGTGCTTTCTGTAGAGGGAGCATCTGACAAGCATAGGTCCATAGTATACGTGCCTGGGAACATGGAAACCGTCGAACAATACGATGATGTTGTCCGTGGTGCCCATTCGCTTGGCATGCAGCACGCTGGGGTTGCGTTGCGTCACAAGGTTGTTAACGATGTCCTCCGGGCTCTCGTCTTTGGAAATGTTCCTAATCAGGCCCTTGGAAGTGTTCTCCGGGGCGGCCTGATAAGCGTTCGCCTCGAACTCTCGGTTCCCGATGCAAAGCTTGCTGATGGCTCCGTAGCGTTTGGCTCTGTCCGCGGAAGGAGTGCTGAGCACCACAACGTTCTGTTTAACGTTGAGGCAGATGCTGTCCTCTCGAGCCGCTTCTCTGTCAATACCTGCCGCGTTACGAAGGCAGCAGTAAATGCGATCTATCTTGTATTCGGCCCCGTTGAATCCGCCGCGGGGGCGCACAATGATCCTATAGTCATCGGGCGGTAGCTCTGGCATTCGGCTCGCCTTAGCGAGGTGCTGCAAGTAACGAGCACACTTCTTTTTGTTCTGCGCCGCTGTGGCAGTAGCCGGGGCAATCCCTGTAGTCGACGCGGCAGCTGCCTGTTGCTGCGTCTCCGCCTGCTGGTCTTGCGCTGACTCGGACGCGCCGTCGCCCTGTTTCGTTCTCTTTACGCGGCACCATCCTGCTCCCTCGCCGAAATCTTCCGGCCGAATGTCCTCTCCTTCTACCTCTACGACATCCATTTAGCCCTGGCAAAGGCCCTGTACGTTGCCGTCGGGGATCGGGAGCTCCAAGGAGGTCCGGCGACACGTTAGGCTTTCGGGCCCCACCGCCGCAGCGGCCGGCCTATGGCGTCGTGCGCAGAGACGCTGGACTTGGCGTTCGTGCCTCCGTGGCGGAATAAAAGGCGCCAATAAGCGGCCGAGAAATGGTCCCAGCTGGCAAAACTTGGTGTCAGGGAAGTCCTTGAAACTGCCGCCGATCGATGGTGAGAAGTGTTTTCCACGATAAATTCGACAAGCCACCAGAAACATAGGAAAGTTGCGGAGCCGACGCGCAACACGTCCGCACTCCGTGGCCCCCTAGCGGTGATCCTCAGCCTAAAACCAACATTTTTTTATTTTCTGCACCCCTCGCGCCAGCCTTGCTGCTGCGCCGCTCTAGGTCACGCCCGACCTCTTCTTCCTTCACCGTGCAATCCCGCCGATGCCGGTGGCGCTACATTGCTCTTTTCCCTAGAGAGCAGCATGACCTGCGAACAAAACCAGCACTGCCAGAAAACTCTGCGGATTGAAGTGGTGTCTGCACCGACGAGAACGGCGACATGTGGAACTGGATTGAGCCAGGCGACTGTGGGAGTCATCTCACAATAGGCTGGCTTCAGGCGCTACAGTGCGAAGCTGTCCGGTTTGCCGTGAACATCCACGATTTAATGTTGACTTGCGTTTTTCCAGTACCGGAAAGGGCCCGAGGTAGTATCGGTGGAGAGCAGGCCGAATAGGTCCAAAGAGCACGAAAACGTGGGCTGCATTGGTCAGGTCGGATGTAATGTACGCTGTGCGTTCTGGAATGCCGTGTAGGATATGATTTAGGAGGCCCGAAGAAGCCCCGAAGAAGGTGTACGTATTCGTGAGTAGACACAGCTGCCGAGGGTGGTTCTGAGGAGAAGGCACTCGGCAGACGGAGCGGAGTGCCCTAGACGAGCTCCGCGCTCGAGCACCCAAAGCCGAAATTCAAGGCCAACCGGTTACCAAGAAGTACCAGGGGCAGGCGTTGAACCCATTTCTATGACGTGCCACGGGCAATCAGAGCAGCCTTGAACTGTCGATGGAAGCGTTCCACGAGGCCATTGGTTTGGGGATGGTAGGCACCCGTGCGAAGACGATGCGTGCCAAGAAAGCACAGGAGTTTGTGAAAGAGGGCAGACTAGAATCGCTGCCTTCAGTCAGTGACGATCTTGGTAGGGCATCCGAAGCGGGCAACCCATGTTGTGACAAATGCTTCCGCGACCGTTGCAGCAGATCTGTCTCCGAGTGGTGTCGCTTCTGGCCATCGAGTAAATCTGTCGACAGCTGTGAGCAGGTAGGGAAATCCATCACACGGTGGTAAAAGATCCAACGATGTCATTGTGAACTATGTTGAAATGATGGCCAGACTGGAGAAACATGCGTGTGGGGGGAACAGGGTATCTGTGAACTTTGGCATGTTGGCAGTGTGTACATGCACGTACCCAGTCGCGTACATATGCGTTCATTCGAGGCCACACGTGGTGCGATGAAACAAGACCTTGCGAGGCACGAACGCCGGGGTGAGCGAGCTGGTGCAGCGTGTCGAAAAGCTGCTTGCGCAACGTGCTAGGGACAAATGGTCTGGGTGTGCCTGTAGAAGTGTCACAGACACCATCAAGCAGGATACCGTCCAATCTCAATGCTGTTTTTAGATGAGCGCAGTTGTATGAGCTCGGGATCATTACCTTGGTGTGCTGCGAGCGTCTGCACATCGAGTGGCGCAGGAGTTGCAGGTGATGTCACGGTGTCCACCCGGCTGAGAGTGTGAGCAGGTATGTTCTGGTCGCCGCTGACGTGTCTGAGGTCGGTGGAGAATCCTAATATAAACAAGAGATAGCGGATTTCTTGTGGCATTGCGCCGACGACTCTCGGGAAAGCACATATGGGAACGGCTTGTGGTCCGTGAAAATTGTATATGGTCGACTTTCGACGATATGGCGAAAGTGTCGAATGGCGAGGTAAACTCCAAGTAACTCGACCGAAGGTGCTGTAACGAGCTTGTGTTAGGCTAAGTTTCTTGGAGAAAAACGCTAATGGTTGCCATGAGTTGTCAACACGCTGCTGGAGAACCGCTCCCACGGCTGTGCTAGACGCGCCACTCATGAGGGCTAGAGATGCCGTGGGGTTGGGGCGGGCAAGAAAGGCAGCGTATGCGAGCGCGCCCTTGATCTTAAGGCCTCTTCAGCAGTGGCGTCCCAAGGGAGCAAGGACGTCTTGTTCTTGCTGGTAAGCAGGCGGTCCAAAGGCGCCACTATACCACACATTTCTTGATGATGTTAACCATGCCGAGGCGTTGCCGCAGATTCGTGATCGTTCTGGGCCTAGGGAAACTCTGCACTGTTTCGATATTTGATGAAATTGGACGGATGTCCCAGAATGGCCAACTTAGTGACACGAAACTCGCTTTTCGAGGCGCTGATGACGATGCTGTGGTCAGACGATGCGCTGGCTCTCGATGGATGGGCAGCGTCCAAAAGATGGGGAACGGTGACGTCGACGTGAAGGAGGAGAAGCCCTCGTACGAGTAGTGGCAATCAGAAGCTTCTCCTGTCTATCGCATAACTCAGCCACGGGAAATGATGTTGATGCTGGCTCCGACCGCTTTGTCAGTGAAGGGCTGACGACGTGTGCTGCTGAAGCTAGAATTGAAGCTGCAACCACTGGAAGTGGATTGGCAACTTCCATAACCTTGTCAGCCAATGTAGCGAGCTCTGACAAATTCTGAGTTGAAGCACTTGCCAGCATCATCCGGACTAGGGTGGCCAAGCGTTGAAGGAAAAAACTCTCGGATAAAAGTGCTGTCCGTGGTGGAAAACCGTGGACCCTGGAGAATAAGGAATCGAGGAGTAGCTGGCTTGGCCGTTGACTGCCGAGTTGTTCGATTGAGAGTACCTGTTGCAACTGTATGCGTTCCGACATAGCCATGCGGTCCAGTATAGCGGCCTTGATTACGTCATAAGGCGACTCTGGTAGGTCGTGCGCGAATGAATGGAGAAGGTCGGAAATCTCGTCGATGACGGCTGCTGAAAGTGCGCCGACCACAAGGAGGTACTTGCGAGTATGGGACGAAATCCGCGAGAGTTCAAAACGGGCCTCTGCTTTGAGAACCACGCCGAGGGGTTCTGTTCCCAGAACTCGGGCAGTCGGATGGTTTTCGAGATAACGCAGAGGTCGAAGGGATCTTGGCGTTGGCCGAGTTGGTCGGGGCTTGCTGGCATTCGTTGCTGGTTGTTGACATGTTTCCACGTCTTTTTGACATGGCTCGACGTCTTAGCTGACACCAGAAAACTGAAGCTTTAAGGCACCCTGGTGTAGGCAACATAACCATTGGGCTCGTAAATAACCCACTGAAAAACGACATTGCGGCATCTCCGGCAACGACCTCGCCAATGAAGCTGCCAATGATGCACACGCGGAAAGAAAGTTCATTTCAAAACATTTATCAAGGATTGGCGCGGCTCGACATTTAAGTAAGCTGGTGCATAGCATGACGCTGCCGAAGTGGCAATCATCACAGTTCACATACCATCGATTGTACCATTCACGCCGTCTAGTGGTTAAGCTGATCGACTGCTGACCCGAAGATCGCGGGATTGACTCCCGGGCGCGGCAGCCGCATTTTGGATGGAGGCGAAAATGCTTGAGACCAGTCTGCTTAGACTTAAGTGCACGTTAGAACCCCCAGGTGGTCAAAATTTCAGGAGCTCTCGACTGCGGCGTTCTTCACAGTCATATCGTGGCTTTGGGACGTTAAGCCCTGACAATTATGATATTATTATTATTACAATCGACTGCGTTCCCTAGAACCGTCTCTAGGACTGCACCTGCTACCTAGTCTTTCCCTGTGGGCAGATACAGTGCGATACCGTCCGCGTATGAGCGTAGCATTCATCAACGCATACTTATTTAACCCTTTGAGACGTTTGTACACAATTGCGTACATCACTTGCTTTTTCCATTTTTGTCTGCTAGTGGGTAAGAAACAGCAAGATGCACCGATGTTTGGATGAATTGAACATCCTATGCAATAAATATGCCTTCATTTAACTTCACGTTGCAGTGTACTGTTGCATCTAATCACTTTGCTAAAGGCACTACCATGCTCGACGGGTCGTTTGACATGCCGCTTTCCGCGGGTGATAGCAAAAGCATTACTTTGCTCGAAATTAACAGAACAGAAAGCAAATTTGCACTGTATATCTAGACTGAGATTTGATTCTATTTATGCAAAAGGGAACTTGAATAATCTCAGGATAAATGTATAATAAAGTAAAATTTAATTCAGAATAATTACTATAACACGCAGAAATTGACGTATTAGAACAATAATTTTGTCGCAATAGAATATCAAGTGCCTTGCAGTTATGTTGTGTAAATCTCACGCATTTACAGAGAGGTCTTCATAGGTGGCGTCTGAGAGGGTTAAGATCGAGATGGCCGACAGCACCGAGTGCAACGACGGTGCCGTCGATGAAACTATTGCCACGTGGCGGTGATGTTGAAGAAAGCATCAGTCGGCGGGTTAGAGATGAAACCTTTTATTTCGGCGACCTTGTGCCGGGCAAACGACATGTAAAACTACAAGCGAGTCACGCTTATGATGACAGCGGCGAACAAAGCATCGGCTGTCAATCAATGATGTGAGGCTAGGCGCGCTGGTATTTATGCATGCAGCATCGGGCATTCAAGTCTTATCGCTGGCGACTGTGCTAGCTCCAGAACAAACTCAACTGTTCGAGATCACGCACTCAAGCCTATCAGAAGATTCTAACATAATCTGGAAGCTTTCAAGATATTCGGGCGTGGTTTGCGAAAGCCAGTGGCTATACGTGTAATAGATCGGTTACATAGAAATATAAAAAGGAATGCACGTGGTACTATTGAGCGCCCCTTGTGTTACTGCAGGAATTACGCAAATGAGAGGCTTCACCTCCATACTGCTCTAAATCACCTCGTTGGAAGCATTTTTTCCCACCTTTCCATCTTTCTTCCATCTCCGCCGTATTATCAGCAACTGACTGCGATGCGAACGAAGGTTGACACAATAGCGATGATCCAGTGCTCATGCGTTGAATTTTCCGGAGAGGTGTTGCTGTTTCGAACTCTATTGGTCTGAAGATGCGAAAACGAGCTCTCACTGCGCTGTCCCATAGAACGAGCATCTGGGGTGCGCCCAACCCCGCTCGGTAGCCCCGACCTCATGCCTGCTTCAGTGACCAAATCATTTCTAAATTGACGTCTTTAGTGCCGCTGGCCCCTTTTTCGGTATTGCTGACCTTTTAAAAACACGAATTCTGCCTGCGTTCTATACACTTAGCGGGTAAATGGTCGGATCTGCAACAATTACCTATCCTTCCATAAGGGCCTCTTTGGAGTGGCCTCCTCTATTAGCGCAACAAAATTACCCAGAATGTTTTTAATTATTGTGAAAGCTAATGTAGAGGACAATAAGTGGAGAAATTTTAATATCAAAAATAGTTTTTGACATTTCTTAGTGAACTTCTGCGACATGGCATCTATCTATCTATCTATCTATCTATCTATCTATCTATCTATCTATCTATCTATCTATCTATCTATCTATCTATCTATCTATCTATCTATCTATCTATCTATCTATCTATCTATCTATCTATCTATCTATCTATCTATCTATCTATCTATCTATCTATCTATCTATCCATCCATCCATCCATCCATCCATCCATCCATCCATCCATCCATCCATCCATCCATCCATCCACCCCACCCACCCACCACCCACTTACCATCTATCTATCTATCTATCTATCTATCTATCTATCTATCTATCTATCTATCTATCTATCTATCTATCTATCTATCTATCTATCTATCTATCTATCTATCTATCTATCTATCTATCTATCTATCTATCAACGACTTTGTGCTCTTGTGGCCGTTTCGGCAATGGGAAGTATACCATCATTTGTATCTCATGACATGACTCCATGATAAACGTCACTAACAGGCCACAGCAGGAAAATCATCATACAGATATCATGAATGGCACGATTTACGTGTGATGGTCTTGCTGCTCTTGGGGCGGTTTAGTTCACTTGATATATACCAAAATTGGTACGGCATGACAAGTGTATGATGAACATAAGTGACAGGTCGTAATGTGTAAATCATGAAATCTGTGTCATGTACGGCATGATCTACATTACATGGTCTTGGGGCACTCGCGGCCGTTTAGTCAAATGGGTATATACCATAATTGGTATGGTGAGGCATTTGCTTTGACGACCATAAATGACAGGCGGTACTTGAAAATCGTGAATACATGTCATGCATGAGATGATTTCCATGCCACGGTCATAGTGCGCTCGTGGCCGTTTCGTGGTCTTGATATACACATACATACATATACACATACATTGGTATTGCGCGACCTGACTGTATAACGGACTAATGGAAAGGTGCTAACATGAAAAACGCTATATGCATGTCATGTTCGGCATGACTTACAAGCCACACTCATGATGTGCTGGCGGTCGTTACCCTAGCTTGACATATACCGAAATAGGTATGGCGTGACATGACTCTATGACGAACATAAATGACAGGTCGTAACATGAAAATAATAAAATGCATGTCAATCTGCTGAACGATTTACATGCCAGACTCATGGTGCTCTCGCGGCCGTTTCGCTAGCGTGATATGTACGAAAACTGGTGTGGCGTGGTGTGACTGTATGACGAACGCATATGAGAGGTAGTAACATGAAAATTGTGACATGCATGTCATCTACGGCGTGATTTACATGTCACACTCATGTGCTCGCGGTCGTTTCGCTAGCGTGACGTTTGCCGAAGATGGTATTGCGTGACATGAATATATCACGGACATAAAGACGCGCTGAAACGAAAATCATGCCATGCATATCATGTGTGGCATGTTTGACATGCCACGCTCACGATGTACTGGCGGCTGTTTTCCTAGCCTGACATATAGCAAAATTGCTATAGTGCGACATGGCTCTGTGACGAACACAAATGACGGACCATAACATGAAAATTATAACATGCATTGCATGTACGGCAAAACATGAATGTCATCTATGGCTGGCTTGATGAAGAAGGCTTTTGATACAGTAAAACATGACATTTAATATCCAAGTTGCATGATTATGGTGTAAGGGGCGTGGCAGCTAAACTAATTAAAAGTTATCTCTCCGAAAGAAAACAGTACGTAAAGATAGGTAACATTGTTTCCCCAGTGAAACCTGTAAAAAATGGTGTTCCGCAGGGTTCAATCCTAGGACCATTACTATTTATAACTTATATTAATGATCTGTGTGACATTCCACGTTCCCCAAAATTAATTATCTACGCGGATGATACTAACATATTTTTTACAGGTAGATCACTCATGCACCTTGAAGCTGAGGCAAATAACTATTTAGTCCAATTGGAAACTTGGCTTCATCAAAATAAGGTCATGCTTAATATATCTAAGAGTAAGTACATCATATTCCAGCCCATCAATAGGCCTTACATAGACGGCATCAACATCTTGTTCAAAAACCAGAGGCTGGAGCAGGTTAAATCAGAAAAGTTTCTCGGAGTGTGGTTCCAAGAAAATTTGTCCTGGAATACCCATGTCGATAGTCTCGCAGCCGAACTAAGCAAGACTGTTGGGTGCATATTCAAACTAAACCCACTTATACCGCTTTGGCTTAGAAAAAAGATATACTACGCTCTTTTTTACTCGCGTTTGAATTATAGCATCCTGGTATGGGGCACAACAAGTGAGAATAACTTAAATAAATTAGAAGTCTTACAGAAAAAAGTGCTCCGTCTATTTGAAGATTATTATGGCAACCCAAGGGAGATGTCTAGCAGTCCACTATTTATAAAACACGGCATACTCAAGCAAGGCAGATCTACGAATACAAATTATTACTTTACATATATAAAACAAGCTTCACAATATGACAGCACACGAGATCACAAACAAATACTCACTGCGTAGGCAACGAATTCACGTTCCTGCTACCAGGACTGGGTATGGTAGAGCCCTAATTACATATCGAGCACCACTGTTGCTAAATCACTTTGGTGAGCAATTAAACTTCAACATGTCATTAACTCAGTTCAAACGTCATATGAAGGATCTACTTGTGAATGAATTCCTGTAAATATTATGTCTTATATGAATGACAGGCCAGGTTCCTCCAACCTGTTTCTCACTTTTATGTACCATATGCATGTGTATGTAGATGTATATATATGTATGTATATATAGTGTGTGTATATATGTAGACGGTGTGCGTATGCATAAATGCGTGTATGTATACAGCATTGCCTTTATGTGCCTTTTGTATTTTCTTTCTTATATATAATGAAAACAGCCACGATGTCTGAATTTCGTATGCCTATGTAGCTTATGTTGCAAATTTTCATGCAAATGTGTTCAACACTAGTTATTTTTTGCTGCTCCATACATGTTGACAATTGGTATATCATGTCGCACTGTTTGCTGGACGTTTAAATGTTGTACACTTCACGTATCGAAGCCACGTCAGGCTGAATGGCCTTTAGCTGACGTGCATATCATGTACGGAGTCATTTATTACCACGCTCGTGGTGCGCTCGCGGCCGTTTTATCAATATCATATGTATCAAAATTGGTATGGTGTGCCGTGAGTGTACACAAATCATATGTGGTAGGTTCTAACATGAGAATCGTGATATGCATGTTATTTACGGTATGATTTAGATGCCGCGATCTTAGTGCTCTCGCGGCCATTTCGCTAGTTTTATATATACCAAAATTACTATGACATGACGAAGATAAGTGACAGGTGTAGGAGGCAAATCATGGCATGCGCGTCATTCACGGCGTGATTTACATGACACGGTCTTCGGGCGCTCGCGGCCGTTCCGTTAAATGGATATATAGCAAAATTCATATGGCATGGCTTGACAGTATGCCGACGATAAATGACAGGTGGTAACATGAAAATCATGGTATGCATGGCATGCACGGCATGAATTACCTGCAATGTTTATGGTGCGCTTGTGTCATGAATGCCATGGTTTGCCTCAAGAACTACTTGCTCAGTCAGCTCCTCGATGTCTAAGCGAGGGCTGATGTAATGCGAATTAGTCAGCTCCTCGCTGATTGATTCGCATTGCATCGATTCCAAGAGTGTGCGAAATCTGCCGGATTTTTTTGCACAGAAATTTCAGTTGCTCGGCGTTTTCTTGAACTTAGCCCGATCTCTCTTTAATGAAAAGCTATATAAATATAGGACATAGAAAGTTGGTAACTAAGTATGCGTAGAACGTAATGCGGAATTGTGGCCGCTTTCCCACAAGGTTTTTTTAGATAAAGACTTGCAAAGTAGCAAAAAATTGAAAGCGTTTGCTGGGCCAATTTTGAGGTTTTGTTAATAAAAACATGTGCACTGTCCATAAAAACGAAAAATAAGTGAACAAAAGTAAACTCGTGCATATATTTAGGTAAAGAAATTTCATGAACCTATGTGTACTATATTTTGTGTAATTCATAACCCACCATTCACAACGTCATTATTCATTCTTGGTGCTTAGAAAAATATATTTTTGCAACAGAGCCTATGCGAATCTCTTAGTTCTACTCAGACCAAAATATGTAAACCTTTGAATAAATTTAAGGGGTCTACCAGCCATCCTTTGTTCGACATTACGTGGAATTACCCTCAATACCTTCAATGCCGGAAGGCGGTACTGAAGAAAGCGGTAGCTGAAACAAAATAATGCGCATTTGTTAGCAGCTAGTACGAACACTAATGTTCAAAAGCGAAATTAAATGCTTAAGCACTTAAAGTGGTTACCATGAAGGTGGGCAAGTGGCTCCAAACAACACCCACCTTGTCTCAATCATGTCGACTGCAGTATCTACGATTATGATGCAAAACGTGCCATCATTGAGGCGGACTATGCTAATAAAGGAAGGAGCAATTTTTAATATAGTAGTCATTAATGAGATGTGACGACTCTTTCTTAATGAGATTAAGTACAGCTTTAGAATAATCCAGTATATGCATCGGTTTCTTGAAATCTGGTTTGACATTGCCCTCTAGCACAATGCTTATGTAGCAATGGTCACTTGGCCACGGTAATACGTTCAAAGAGGTAACAGCATCAGAATAAATAGGACTTGGTCAAGCATGTTAGCACTTATAAGTTCGTAGAGATGCAAACCACCCTTCTCAGCGAGGCCCCCGAAGACCAGCAGTGGGCCGTCCAGCGGGCTAGGGCCGTCACCGAGGACCTCCGAAGATGATCCTCGAATGGTGGATCCCTGGCAGCCCAGCCCCGGATACAAACAACCGATGGACAAATAAAGTTTATTCAGCTCAACTCGTTCAGATTTACTCAGTTAATTAGGTGTGAAACGTTACAATCATAACATAAATTCACTAAATTCTCTATTGAAACGGAAGTAACAGAAGAAATAGGACACATGACTTACCACAGTAGAATACGGAAATTAAGATCACCTATTTAATATCGTTGAGCGAAGGTGCCGAATATAAAATCAGGGCAGCTCTGCACCGGTGGTGCGAAGAGTTAGGTCGCAACGGAGCTATCTTGCGCTAGTGGTGCAAGGCTGGAAGCAACAGCGGAGCGAGTGCTCAGACTCCCGAGGAAGAAGCTGCCCTCCCAAGCGTCCCTTCCTCTCTTAAGCGACATGGGTTTGGCGGGAACATGCCACGTGACTAGTGTTACGTCATTTTACGTCACATGACTAGTGTTACGCGATTTTGCTGGGAACATGTCATGTGATTATTGTGTGTGGTTTTGGCGGGAACATGTCAGTTGACTAGTGTTACGTGATTTTGATGGGTTCTTGTCTTGTGACCAATGTTACGTGATTTTAAGTAGTGTTCCCCTCCTCATTATTTTCCTTTTTTCTCTGTCTCTATTTTTTGCTTCCTATTTCTTTCTATCTCCTTTTTGCTCTCTCTCTTTTCTCTGTCACATCGTAACGGTCGTCTAGTGGTTATGGCGCTCGACTGCTGACCGGAAGGTCACCGTATCAAATCCCGGCCGCGGCGGCTGCATTTTCGATGGAGGCGAAAATGTTTGAGGTCCACGTACTGAGACTTAGGTGCACGTTCAAGAACTCCAGGTGGTGGAAATTTGTGGAGCCCTCCACTACGGCGCCTCTCATAATCATATCGGCTTTGGGACATTAAGGCCCAGATATTATTATTCTGATATATTTCTCTTTTTGTCATGATGACGGGCGCACGTGTTAGAAGAGATGAAGAAGACGATGAATAGAGCAGACGCCGGCATGATGACGATAATTTATTGCAACATCACAGGAACTACGCCCAGCTACAGCAGCTTCGCTGTTCCTAGCGCTAAATAACTTCTACAGCTCTAAACAAAACGAACAAGGTGCGGTTGGTGTGCGGAGAGAGGCACAGAAGAGCACGTCACCGTGGCTGATGGGAATACACATGCACACTAGTTCCAAATTCCAGGCGACAGTACTGTGAAAGGTGCGAACGTCATCAGGCAGTGATTACACGCTTTTAGTGACTCTCAGATGATATTTGTAATATCTCTGGGAAGGCTGCCAGCGATATAAACATTCTTTTATGGCGTTGATTCTATGAGATGAGATTTATAATCTTTCTCGTTCGACTACGAAGTAAACTGACGTAGTTGAGTAGCACTTGCTGCATCGCGAGTTGGTTCATAATTGACGTCAAAGGAATACATAGCGAAAACAAGGAAGCAAACACTCGAGAAAGAAGTAAGAGGAAGCTGAAAGTTTCAGTGCTTCTCGAGTCTTTGTTTCTTTTTTTGCGCTAATATGTTTTGTTTCGACGTCAACGAAATCGCCCAGCAGCAAGTCTTTCTCATACATATTTATAATACATTGAGCCCTTTCTGCGGCATGGCTGCTTGAAGCGACATCAATGATTTGTCTCAGATGAGCACCCAACCTTTCAGCTTCCTGCATTTTTTCTCAAGTATTTGTTTCTTTGTTTGCGTTAATATGTATCCCATTAAACAAGATAGCTTGGGTAGGACTGACTGATTCCAGTAGATTATGTTTGAATTTCTTCTGGTGCGGCTTTCATTTACAGGATCGAAGCTTTGATAGGATTAAATGCTTCTATCACATGACGTTTCTAATCTGTATAGCTCCGCGGCCAGTTAGACAAGCCTAGCTTTGACAATATTAGATAATTTTGTCAGATAATAATTGTAGTGTTCCCGGTAAGGTGACTAGGTGAACTTGAAGATTTCATAGCGTTGACTGATTCAATCAAATGAATTGATAAAATGAGCCCTGCCATTCTCAGGGTAGATCGTTGGAAGGCCTAAGTCCCCCACAGACTTCACCAAAATTCCCGATAGTATAGGCCAGGGGTCTCAAATACGCGGCCCGCAAACATACCACTTGCGGCCTGGTGCGCACATGACTCGCTTCGTTTCGTAATAATTTCCTTTCATTTCCTTACGAAGTATGTTCATAAGCTACAGAGAAGCTGTATGGTGACCGCACCCCATTCGGTCACCATGTGTTGAAACATAAGCATGTAACAAAAATTTTGATATTTTTTTCGTTAATATTTTCTACGCGCCCTAAACGCACACAAAATTCACAACATGAGATCCTCAGTCGGCGCAGACTTTTCAGACGTCTTCCGTAACGTGAATATCGAGCACCGGGAGAGCCATGAACTTATGAACTTTTGTTCTGCTCGTTGTCTGTCGCAGACTGGCCAGTTAAAGCATCCTCGTTATGGTCACCGTCGACTGCAATATCCGACACCAGGCCTGGATGTTCAGTGTATGTTCATATCGCAGATGTTGACTGTTGTATGGGCAAAGGTGTCGCTGACAGACTTCCCGAAGATGCTGGCTATGGAGTACATAAAAACATAAAACAGACAGTGAACTGACGCCTGGGACAAGATGTCAACAATTCTAGACGAGGACACGGTTGGGTGTTTGAACCACGCATGAGCATGACCATGGAACCCTAGCCCACACTTTGGCGTCCTGCACCCACACGTCCTCCCCTGATTTCAGAGTGTGGATGATCTTCGAACCGTGGCTGGCATTGTAATTTTTTGCCTGAATATTTCGTTGTCCTCTGTTCTTGTTTTGCTTTGTTCCTGGAACTGTCACTGGCGTCCGAAGGGAGTGTCGCATCAGTCGCTTAGTGCACTATTGCTGAAGATGCCTGAGGTGTTGTGCCCGGACCAATGTGGATGACGCCGATGGTGTATAACGACGAGACAAACTTTCACCTCGTAACAATGAGATACGCGTCGACACCATGCACGACGTAGTTTCGATTGTATTGAGCGACTGCGGCAGGTCAAAGTTGCAGAAAGCGTACCGATGAGGTTGAGTGTGTTGCGCCATGGACCAAGACGTTTCTTGCCTTCTGGCGCGTCAAGCGAAGCTCGGCATCCCTGGAACGTTATAGGTACAACACACACATCGGCACCCGAGTCTGCTTTGAAGCGAAAAGTGCGTCCGTTGAATTCAGCGCTGACCGAACCTCCAAGTTCACGGGAAGCGTTTACTGTGAGCAGCTGAATGTGGCTGATACTCTTATTCCTGGAACGACAAACGGCAGCGAAGTGTCATCTCTTGTGGCATAAGTTACTTGTAGCCATCTTCACCGGGCAATCTTGGCATGAGTGAGCCAAAAACCATAGACTTCGCAGGAAGCGTTCGCTGGTTAACCTCTAGACGACAGCAGCGCTGAGTCACGTCTCAGTTGCGGGCACTGGCTTGCTTCTTGGCAAGAGCGTCTATGATTGGCGGATCTGCTTGAAAATTTCGAGCTTGTTTTGCCTTCTCAGCGTCTTCGTGGTGGCAAGCCTGAGTCAGCGCATCATGACGAGACGCGGTTGAGCTGGTCCGACAGGTTAGAATCCAGTAGACCCACGACGAAACTGTCGCACACGTGACGGCCTTCTACCATGAGACGGTAGCTACATTTCTTGACCATGTTCTTGAGCATGGTGTAGAAAGTGTCTGCAGTCTCGCCAGGGAACTGATTGCATTTGTGGGACCGGTGGCACACGTAGACTTCATTGACCGGGTGATAATGTATCCGTTGAAATTTTCCTTGTCTGCGTCGCATGCGGCGTAAGCTTCCCTTTGAATCGAAAAGAGGACAAAATAACTTAGCAACGTTGCTTGTTGGGCGAGTTGGAACGAGTCAGTCATAACGTAGTTGAGCGCAAAAAACAGGCAACAGACGAGTGAGAGGACAAGGACAATGCGCTCTGTCCTTGTCCTCTCACTCGTCTGTTGCCTGTTTTTGCGCTCAACTACGTTATGAGGACAAAATAACACGAGCTTAGGACCCATGCAGTAGAGCAAGGTACGTGGCTTGATTTCTTCGGCAGCAGACGCTAGGCCTGATATGAAGGAGAAGTTTTCGAATTGTTGAATTCATGTTGGCCACTGATCTGCGTTGTTGAAGTTAAAAGGCGGCGGAGTGCGAAGGGAAATGCTGGTCGAAGGGGAGCAGCAGAATATAAAGTCTCGGGATCAGAGATCCTAGGGACAGCCCCCCCCCCCCTTGTGACACCAAGCCGAGATGATCTGCAGGTAAGGGCAATGCCCTGGAAAGCGCCGTAAGCGCAGCACTTCGCAAGGGACACCGTACTAAGGAGAAACCCGTTTTATAAGCCCCTCTTTATGTCCTACCACTTCTTATACAATCATGAGGGGTCGACTAGTCTGTTATTATTTTCTACGCACCCTCTACACACACGGCATGAAGCATTCAGCCATCACAACGAAAGCGCTGTAGCCAGCCACCGTTCCAACTCGCGCAGCCACGTGGTCACACTGCAGGCAACCGCTCCCGCAAACACTCAACTGCCATGACCCCCGCAACACTGATGGTATAGCTTCGGAACTACGGGCGTTACCACACGAAAGGTAAGCACATACATCAACTCATACGAAACTTGGAAAATCCCTAGCAATCTAACGCCACATACGTCTCTGCCATAGTCACGCTCCAAGAAAAGTCCACGTGAGCCATCTTGCCCAGTTGCGGGACCCTCTCGCACCAACCCCAGCCAAAGTGTCCTCAAGCACAGCCAGGCTCGTGTACAACAGCCTAACAGAACGAGAATACAAAACAGAGGAAGATGACATACCGCGCAGAGTCGTCAAAATCTTGCCGCAACAAATGCACCGAGACCTCTCTTTGTTCTAAACGTGCACTTCTCGTCGAGATCCAAAACGCGAGAACCTCGCCAACCTCTTTAATGAAAGCGCAACGATAGCAAGGAACGCAACGCTACTCGTGCAGGAAGTCTTCAACGCAAGATACCCAGTATCGGGGCACGCACTCCCCAAACCATGTGGAAGAAAGCTGTGGGAAGTGAAGTAGGACATGCACCTCTCGGTGCATAACGGCCCGAGCCAGGTGCCCTCGCGCGTTGGAAAGAGCCTATCGAAGGACGCGTCCCTCTACGACGCCTGCGCTCGTAATGTGTGGCTAGCAAGTTGGGCGAACAAAGAACGACTTGAGGACAGCGACCATTGTATACTCGCAATCGAACTACAAGCGTCTAAACATTACAGAAACAAGCTGAAGGCCTGCATTATGGACTGTCACGACTTGCTCAAGGAACTTAAAAGCGAGGCACCCGGAACCATCATCAACCTAAGCCGGCGGACCAGGTAATTAGGTGAAGGCGATAACAATGCTGCTCGCACGACGGAAGCCCTAGCCTCGGAATCCTCGAGGAGCGACTCCAGTCCATTCCGGCCTTCACGAAATTCTTCACAAGGGCTGGTAAATGGGGAAGCTGCTCGAAAAGTGGACACATTTCAAGATTGTCGTCTTCTCTAAACCACGCAAGGTGATAGTCTCGAACAACCCAGATGAATTTCGCCCACGTCATGCCTCGGGAAACTCATGGATTATTAATAACTGTTGGGGATTTAAGTCCCGAAACCACGCTATAAATATGAGATATGCCGTTGCGCAGGGCTCCGGAAAGCATACTCGCGGAAAGCTCGAGATGCTGCCACCGACGATGCTTGGCTTTCTAAACACAAGAATCTCTGCACACAAGACACGCTCCTCACGCTCCTATACGACCTCCTCGCAGCACCGGCAAGAACCGGCACTCGAGTGCTAATAATTGGGCGAACTTGTGCCTGTGTAAGACTTACTCGAAGTACAAGAAGTAGTCGCTGTACAGTGATAGCGGCGAGCACGGATGTTCCGCGTTGACGAATCTGCTGGTCTTTCAACTGTGTAGGCTTTTATACATGCCTTATCGAACCTGAACTAGGTTACTCGTGTCCTGCACCGAAATCATAATCTGAAATAATCGCGAAGCTTCCCAAACAATGTGTTTCGAATTTCGCCAAGTTGAGCTAACAGTTTTCGTTGGTGAAACTCGATCACATCAAAATAAAGAAATAAAGGCGCGTGGCAGTATAGACCGACTCCTGAAAGAAATACTATAGACCGACTCAGAACACGCTGGACGGGTACGACAGCGTGTTCTGAGTCGACAGAGCCCCGCGGTATCTAACGGTTCGAGTATGTGCTGACCGAGGACACAGCAGGCGTTACCAGAAAGCGAGAGATGGCGGGGCTGTAGACGGCGAGCTATCGAGCTTCGGGCTATCGAGCGCAAAGTCCCGGTGGCGCCTGCCACGCTCACCGGTAACACACTGATGCTGCGGTTTGCTGGCCCTGTCCCACCGGAGCCTTTGTGATTTTACAAGCTACCTTGTGCAATTCGCCCCGCCAGCCCTCGCCCTCTGCGGTGGATCCAGTGCGCATGAAACACGCCACATACCACCTGCAGGTAGCCCAACAGCTATACCTCAGCAAAGAGCTGCTTTGCCGGAGACCGTTGTGGAGACTGTGCTCATAAGTACCCTGCCAACACACCTACCTGTCGCAGGACGCGCGCAGGGTGCCCACCATGGATGAAACGACAGGACGAGCGCAGAGTGCTTGAGGCCCGTATGCACAGGGCGCTTGTGGTAATCCGCGTCCTGTACCATGTCCCTATTCCGAGCACGTTCCTATGCCCTTATAGGGATATGGTACGAACATGTACCATGTTCCTATTCCTGTACCGTGTCCCTATTCCAGGCAGCGTCATGCGCCATGCATGACGCTGCCTGGCGCCCGTACACAATGGTGAGCGCAGCCTCGTGCAGCTTCCTAGTGGACCTGCTGTGAGGCAGGTCCACTAGGAAGCTACGCGAGGCTGCAGCTTCCTAGTTCGCCAAGAAAGACTATCGTCTTTAAAAGTCTCTGCCACAACTGATCTTCAGCGCATGGAAATAGCTCGGTAAAAAATGGCGCTTCAAAGGCTACTCCCCTAAGTAGAGGCCACACAACAACTTATCTTCACCAGATGACTATACAGCTTCATGGCACCACTCGCGCGGATGATGCGATAGTCTCGATGACAGTGAACAGACTGTCATATGACCCTTAGTCCCATTACCATGCCATCATTAGGACCATTCTCCCAGGCTGTACCATCTCTGGACCATGGCTTTTTTTTCTTGGTCGAACTGCAGCCATTGTCACATGAAATGGCCTGTGTCGTCAATATCACCGTATAATTCAAAACTCCGCCTTAAGATCACCGCAGCGACCACGATACCACCACCACATTGCCCCCCCCCCCCAATCACAAAGTTTCATAAATTGCAGACGAATTAACACGTAGTGATCGACGCAAATGCGTGATTGTTTGCAATGACTGAACATTGTGAGGTGTAGTTCTTACTTCAGGTCAATGTCAACCCAGGTTAAGACAGTTTTACTCAGACCAGAGACCATATTAGGGGGAAGCTCCTTAAGCCGTGAGTCTGTCCTTCCTCTGTGACCGGTTTGTAACCACTCGTCAATGTCATCTGCTTCTACTGCATACCAGAACGCGCGCTTCTCACGAGCTAGTATGCAGTTCTGGTATGCAGTAGCAGAAGAAGACGACGTTGACCAGTGACTCTCGTGCGTGTTCGCCTGTGTGGCATTCTTTCTTCTTTACTGCGCGCGTTCTGGTATGCAGTAGAAGAAGACGACGACGTTGACGAGTGACACTCTCGTGCGTGTTCGCCTGTGTGGTGTTCTTTCTTCTTTACTACGTCGTGGGTCTGCCCTTCCTCTGTGACCGGTTCGTAACCACCTAGTTGTATGACTCACTCAGCAGGTGGCGCTAGTGTGAGTGACTGACGCAATAATAGGCAATCGCTCTTGACGCGCTTCCTCTTTTGCAGCCAGTCACCGGATGGGGCAGGTGGCTGTAGACAGTAGATGAACAAAATAATACAACAAAATAAAAGTTGATTTGTATATACGCACACAGCCTCACGTCTTTCTTAATGATGTAATGGTCGAACTTTCACGGGAGGGTTACGGTTTTACCGATGATCTCCCCCTCTCGAGCTTCGCCCACTTATCATCATTCATTCCGTGTATATGGCGTGATTTTTTAAAGATCTTTTTCGGTGACTGTGTCGCT
Organism: Rhipicephalus sanguineus; assembly: GCF_013339695.2. NCBI lineage: Eukaryota > Metazoa > Arthropoda > Arachnida > Ixodida > Ixodidae > Rhipicephalus > Rhipicephalus sanguineus. The sequence goes on along the minus strand of NC_051182.1, from coordinate 102,831,879 downwards.
TTGCGTCTCGTGGAATCTTGCGTGTTTAATGACAGAAGCGACTACTTCCCTCTTTTCTTCAACCAACCAGTCAGCTTGCCATAAAAGCGATATTGTGGCGGTATTGCCAAATGTGATTGCTTCAGACTGTGGTCCCTGTAACCACCCTCCACCAAATACTCAGATTAGGCACATGCAGCTTTCTTTTCAAGAAACAATGCCGACGGAAAATAAAAGGCCAATAGCTCATGAAACAATATTCAGAAAACTGACTCAGGCATGCAAAAGCAAGCCTTTGCATTCTCACCAGTTACTCTTTTTAAACGACGCCATCGATAGCGACGGCTTTTGCGTTTACGTCTTCAACGTATTCCAGCGCTCCAGATTCTCGCTACCGTCTAAATTAACATAGCCTTGATATTAATAACTGACTGTAACAGATGGTCTTATTAATTTTGCGGTTCAACAACCAGTTAGACCGACGTATCTTTGATTTCATTATTTAATTCTACCAGATAAGCTTTGCGATTTTTCTGGTTCGGCTACAAGTGAAACTGACATTGCTTTGGTAACATTAACTTAGTTTATCAAATGACATTTATAACTGTTCCAGTTCGGCTACTAGTGAAAAACATAGCTTTGATAACATAAAAAATTGCAGGGTGGTCTAGTGGTTATGACGCTCGACTGCCGACACGAAGGTCGCGGGATCAAATTCCGGCCGCGGCGGCTGTACTTTCGATGGAGGCGAAAATCTTCCAGGCCCATGTACTTAGATGTAGGTGCACGTTAAAGAACCCCAAGAGGTCAAAATTTCTGGAGCCCTCCACTAGGGCGTCTCTCATAATCATATCGTGGTTATGGGGCGTAAACCCCAGACATTCTTGTTATTATTATGATAACATAATAATTGATATTATCATATGTTTCTTGTGATATTTGATGTTCAGCAGCCTAAGTAACGTAGCTTTAATATAATAGCCATCTTCTAACTTAGTATGGAAAACTGAGCAAGTTAGTATGGATTCGTACTTAAGACTGTGCAGCCCTCACGAAAAAACGACGATGGACGAAAGAAGTGCACGCAAAATGCGCTGTTGTATGGACTTGTTTCGTCCTTCGTCTTTTTTGTGAGCGCTCCAGAGTCTTAAGTGTGAAACTTACTCTATGAAATAATTTTTAACTATTGTGTTGCGGCTTCCACCTAAACTAACATGGTTTCAACAGTATTACGTGACTCTATCAGGTAATTTTGTGATTTGCATGCTTGCGCTGCTGGATTATTAGCGCATGTCCCATGCTGTTGTCATTCTGGAAAATTTAACTTTGCGCAGGACACACGAGGACAAGAAAGGAAGCACATAAACGGACCAGCGCAAACTAACAACTGAAGTTAAGTGCTCCTTTCTGCTCCTCGTGTGTTTTGCGCAAAGTTAAATTTTCCAGTATGCTACACCAACTCGCCCACATCAAGCTCCTTCTGTTGTCATTTGTCTTTATGTGAGCGCTGGAGAATTTTCAGTATGGTTAAGCTACCATGCCTTACACATGAGTAACGGATTCTATAAGATGGTCTTTGTAATTATTATGGTGGGCTGCCAGCGGAACTAACATAGCAATTTTTGATAGCATCAGATGGCTTTGCTAGCTTTTCTGGTTCAGTTCAGGTGATTGAAATATTCTAGACTATAGCATTTTCTTTGTAATCCAAGAAGTGCTTAGTTTAACTGACGCAGTAGCTTGGTATACAGTTTACGACTTCCATGTTTCGCTTGGTGGCCCGATAGCGGGCTCGGCTTGGCGGTGCTTAAAAAGCTGACTGACTGACTGACTGACTGACTGACTGGCTGACTCACTCACTCACGCACTCACTCCTCACTCACTCACTCACTCACCACTCACTCACATTCACTCACCTCACCACTCACTCACTCACTCCACTTCACGCACTCACTCACTCACTCACCTCACTCACTCACTCACTCACCTCACTCACTCACTCACCACTCACTCCTCACTCACTCACTCACACTGCACCTCACTCACTTCACACTCACTCACTCACTCACTCACTCAACTGCATCACTCACTCACTCACTCACGCACCTCACTCACTCACTCACTCACTCACTCACTCACTCACTCACTCCTCACTCACTCTATACTTTGCTTTGAGAACACACATAAAAAAATTGGCCGCGTATCTGCGTGCTTCGCTGCAAATGTCGTGTAAAGACGATAGAAGAGGCGCTGTGTGGATATGGACGCCATCTGGCAATACGTCGGGAAACATGAGTCTGTTGCGTGCTGGTAGTCCGGCGCAGCAGCAGGCGAAGACCGGCGGTGACCAACGCGACCTGCGGGGACGCCAGCCAGCCCGAAACGCGGTTTGGCGCGAAGCGCTGAAGCAGAATAAACGTCCGCACTCAACGAGTACTCTCCACACACTCTTTTATTTCACGTCGCCTGGGTAAAACAGGAATGCCAGAGCGGCACCCACCGGCAGCATGAAGGCCGCCCACAACGCTGCTTTTTTCATTTTTTAGATATTTTTTTTCACCTTCTTGGCCTTCTCAAAACTAAAGTTTTTCAACACCAGCCCATGGCATTCGTACAGTGCAATACAGAACCGAAACCGAAACACAACAGTGAGCTCGAGCGGAGGGCACGGAGGAAGGCAAATTTCAGCGCAGCTTAAGAAACTAGGGTCCTTAAAATTACGTATGTATGCATTTTCTATTAAAGGAACACGCCATCTAATACTTACCTAGTGATGTTGCCCCTCAGATATGCATGATATTTACTTTTTGATCGAGAACGTTCACAAGTATGAACAGCCGTACCAGTTCAAGAGGGCTGGCCCTTGGGCAAGGGGTTCAACTTTGGCTGAGTGGCTGAATCGAGGGACGTGCCGACAAACAGAAAGACAGACAGACAGACAGAAAGACAGACCAAAATTTCTCCTTTTAAGTATCCCAAGAAAGACTATCGTCTTTGAAAAACGACTCGACACATCCTTCTAGCGCCGGAGCCTAAAACCAATAACCTTTCTTTATTTTCTGCACCCCTCGCACCAGCCATGCTGCCATGCGTCGCTCGAGGTCACGCCCGACCTCTTCTTCCTTCACCGTGTCATCCCTATCGATGTCGGTGGCGCTAACATAGCTCCTTCCCCTACAGAACAGCATGGTCTGCGATCGAAATCAGCAATGGTAGTAAACTCTACAGATTGAAGTATTGTCCGCATCGACGGGAACGGAGACATGTGGAACTGGATCGAGCCAGGCGACTGTGGGAGTCATCTCACAGTAGGCTGGCTTCAGGCGCCCCAGTGCAATGGTGTCAGGTTTGCCGTGAACCTCCACGATATATATCGACTCGCGTTTCTCCAGTACCGGGAGGGGCCCTAGGTAGTATGGGTTGAGAGCAGGCCGAATAGGTGCAAAGCGCACGAAAACGGGGGCTGCATTGGTCAGGTCGGATGTAACGTACGGTGTGCGTTCTGGAAGAGGACGTCGCGGACAGGGTTTAAGAGTCCGGAAGAGGTCCCCAAGAAGGTGTACGTATTCGTGAGTAGACAGAGCTACCGAGGGTGGTTCTGAGAAGAAGAAGGCGCTGGGTAGACGAAGCGGAGTGCCGTAGACGATATCTCCTCTCGAGCGCCCAAAGTCCAATTTCAAGGCGCACGGGATACCCAGAAGTACCAGGGCAGACATTGAACCCATTGCGATGGCGTGCCATCAGCAATTAGTGCTGCCTTGAGCTGTCTATGGAAGCGTTCCACGAGGCCGTTGGTCTGACTATGGTAGGCAGCCGTGCGAAGACGATAGAAGCGCAGAAGTTCGTGAAAGAGGGCAGACTCAAATTGCTGTCCTCAGTCAGTCACGATCGTGGTAGGGCACCCGAAGGAAACAACCCATGCTGTGACAAATGCCGCCGCGACCGTTGGAGCAGAGCTGTCTGCAAGCGGGGTTGCTTTTGGCCATCGATAAATCTGTCGACAGCTGTGAGCAGGTAGCGAAATCCATCACACGATGGTAGTGGTCCGACGATGTCATTGTGAACAATGTCGAACCGATGGTCAGGCTGGAAAAAACTGGTGGGTTGGGGGAACAGGGTATCTGTAGACTTTCGCACGTTGGCAGGGTGTACAATGCACGTACCAAGGCGCGTACATCTGCGTTCATCCGGGGCGATACGTTGCGCGATGAAAGAAGGCGTCGCGAGGCACGAACGCCGGGGTGAGCGAGCTGGTGCAGCGTGTCGAAAAGCTACTTGCGTAACGTGCTAGGGACAAGTGGTCTGGGTGTGCCTGTAGAAGTGTCACAGACGCCATCAAGCAGGATATATTCTAATCGCAGTGGTGTTTTAGATGATCACAGTTGTATGAGCTTGGCATCATTAGCTTGGTGTGCTGCGAGCGTGTGCACATCGAGTGGCGCAGGAGTTGCAGGTGATGTCACGGTGTCCACTCGGCTGAGTGTGAGCAGGTATGTTCTGGTCGCCACTGAAGTGTCTGATGTCGGTGGAGAATACTGATATAAACAAGAGATGGCGGATTTCTCTTGGTGTATGCGTCGACGACTCTCTGCAAAGCGAATATGTCACCGGCTTGTGGTCCGTGAAAATTGTAAATGGTCGACCTTCGACGATATGGCGAAAGTGTCGAATGGCGAGGTAAGCTCCAAGTAACTCTCGACCGAAGGTGCTTTAACGAGCTTGCGTTAGGCTAAGTTTCTTGGAGAATAAGGCTAATGGTTGCCATGAGTTGTCAACACGCTTCTGGAGAACCGCTTCCATGGCTGTGCTAGACGCGTCAATCATGAGGGCTAGAGATGCCGTGGAGTTGGGATGGGCAAGAAAGGCAGCGTTGGTGAGCGCGCCCTTGATCTTGATAAAGGCCTCTTCAGCAGTGGCGTCCCTAGGGAGCAAGGATGTCTTGTTCTTGCTGGTAAGCAGGCGGTCCAAAGGCGCCACTATACTGCACATTTCTTGATAAATCGGCGGTAAAAGTTAACCATGCCGAGGCATTGCCGCAGATTCGTGATCGTTCTGTGCCTAGGGAAACTCTGCACTGCTTCGATTTTTGATGAAATTGGACGGATGTCCCAGAATGACCAACTTAGTGACACGAAACTCGCTTTTCGAAGCGCTGATGACGATGCTGTGGTCAGACGAGGCGCTGGCTCTCGATGGATGGGCAGCGTCCATAACATGGGGAACGGCGACGTCGACGTGAAGGATGAGAAGCCCTCGTACGAGTAGTGGCAACCAGAAACTTCTCCTGTCTATCGCACAACTCAGCCACGGGAAATGATGTTGATGCTGGCTCCGACCGCTTTGTCAGTGAAGGGCTGAAGACGTGTGATGCTAAAGCTAGAATTGAAGCTGCAACCACTGGAAGTCGATTGGCAACTTCCATAACTTTGTCAGCCAATGTAGCGAGCGCTGACAAATTCTGAGTTGAAGCACTAGCCAGCATCATCTGGACTTGGGTGGCCAAGCGCTGAAGGAAAAAAAACTCTGGGATAAAAGTGCTGTCCGTGGTGCAAACGCGTCGACCGTGGAGAGTAAGGAATCGAGGAGTAGCTGACTTGGCCTTTGATTGCCGAGTTGTTCGATTGAGAGTACCTGTTGCAACCGTATGCGTTCCGACATAGCCGTGCGGTCCAGTAGCCTTGATTACGTCATAAGGCGACTCTGGTAGGTCGTGCGCGAATGAATGGAGAAGGTCGGAAATCTCGTCGATGACGGCTGCTGAAACTGCGTCGACCACAAGGAGGTATTTGCGAGTATGTGACGAAATGCGCGAGAGTTCAGAACGGGCCTCTGTTTGGATGAACCACGCCGAGGGGTTCTGTTCCCAGAACTCTGGCAGTCGGATGGTGTTCGAGATAACCGCAGAGGTTGAAGGGATCTCGGCGTTGGCCGAGTTGGTCGGGGCTTGCTGGCGTTCGTTGCTGGTGGTTGACATGTTTCCACGTCTTTTTGACATGGCTCCACATCTTAGCTGACACCAGAAAACTGAAGCTTTAAGGCACCCTGGTGTAGGCAACATAACCCTTGGGCTCGCAAATAACCCACTGAAAAACGACATTGCGGCATCTCCGGCAACGACCTCGCCAATGAAGCTGCCAATGATGCACACGCGGAAACAAAGTTTATTTCAAATCCTTTATCAAGGATTGACGCGGCTCGACATTTAAGTAAGCTGGTGCATAGCATGACGCTGCCGAAGTGGCAATAATCACAGTTCACATACCATCGATTGTACCATTCACGCCGTCTAGTGGTTAAGCTTATCGACTGCTGACCCGAAGATCGCGGGATTGACTGCCGGGCGCGGCGGCCGCATTTTGGATGGAGGGGAAAATGCTTGAGACCAGTGTGCTTAGACTTAAGTGTACGTTAGAACCACCAGGTGGTCAAAATTTCAGGAGCCTTCGACTGCGGCGTTCCTCACAGTCATATCGTGGCTTTGGGACGTTAGGCCCTGACAATTGTAACTATTAATATAATTATTATTATTACAATCGACTGCGTTCCCTAAAACCATCTCTAGGACTTCACCTGCTACCTAGTCTTTCCCGGTGGGCAGATACATTGCGATACGGTCTGCGTCTGAGCGTAGCATTCATCAACGCATACTCATTTAACCCTTTGAGACGTTTGTACACAATTGCGTACATCACTTGCTTTTTCCATTTGTGTCCACTAGTGGGTAAGAAACAGCAAGACGCAATGATGTTTGGATGTATTGAACCTCCTGTGCAATAAATATGCCTTCATTTAACTTCACTTTGCAGTGTACTGTTGCATCTAATCACTTTGCTGAAGGCACTACCATGCTCGACGGGTCGTTTGACGTGCCGCTTTCCGCGGGCGATAGCGAAAGTACTACTTTTCCTTGCTCGAAATTAACAGAACGGAAAACAAATTTGCACTGTATTTGTAGACTGAGATTTGATTGTATTTATGCAAAAGGGAACGTGAATTATCTCAGGATAAATATATAATAAATTACAATTTAATTCAGAATAATTACTATAATACGCAGTAATTGACGTATTATAACAATAATTTTGTCGCAATAGAATATCGAGTGCCTTGCAGTTATGTTGTGTAAATCTCATGCATTTACAGAGAGGTTTTCATAGGTGGCGTTGAGAGGGTTAAGATCGAGATGGCCGAGAGCAGCGGGTGCAACGGCGGTGAAATCGATGAAACCATTGTCACGTTGTGGTGACGTTAGAGAAGGCAGCAGTCGGCGGGTTAGAGATGAAACCTTTTATTTCGGCGAATTTGTGCCCGGCAAACGACAAGTCAAACTACAAGCGAGTCAGGCTTACGATGTCAGCGGCAAACAAAGCATCGGCTGTCCATCAATGATATGTGGCTAGGCGCGCTGATATTTATACATGTAGCATCGGGCGTTCAAGTCTTATGGCCGGTGGCTGTGCTAGTTCCAGAACAAACGCAAATGTTCGAGATCGCGCACTCAAGCCTATCAGAAGATTCTAACATAATCTGGAAGCTTTCAAGATATTCGGGCGTGGTTTGCGGAAGGCAGTGGCATACGTGTAATAGATCGGTTACATAGAAATATAAAAAGGAATGCACGTGGTACTATTGACCACCTCTTGCGTTATTGCAGGACTTACGCAAATTAGAGGCTTCCCCTCCATACTGCTCTACATCACCTCGTTGGAAGCATTTATTTCCCATCTTTCTTCCATCTTTCCATCTTTCTTCCATCTCCGCCGTATTATCAGCAACTGGCTGCGATGCGAACAAAGGTGGATACAATAGCGATGATCCAGTGCTCATGCGCTGAATTTGCCGGAGAGGTTTTGCTGTTTCGAACTCTATTGGCCTGAAGATGCGAAAACGAGCTCTCACTGCGCTGTCCCTTAGAAGGAGCATCTGGGGTGCGCGCAGGCCCGGTCGGTAGCCCCGAGCTCATGCCTGCTTCAGCGACCAAATCATTTCTAAATTGACGTCTTTAGTGCCGCTGGCCCCTGTTTCAGTATTGCTGACCTTTTAAAAACACGAATTCTGCCTGCATTCTGTACACTTAGCGGGTAAATTGTCGGATCTGCAACGATTACCTATCCTTCCATAAGGGCCTCTTGGAGTGGTCTTCTCTATTAGCGCAACAAAATTACCCAGAATGTTTTTAATGATTATGAAAGCTAATGTAGAGGACAATAAGTGGAGAAATTTTAAGAAATATAAAAAAATAGTTTTTGACATTTCTTAGCGAACTTCTGCGAGATGATATCTATCTATCTATCTATCTATCTATCTATCTATCTATCTATCTATCTATCTATCTATCTATCTATCTATCTATCTATCTATCTATCTATCTATCTATCTATCTATCTATCTATCTATCTATCTATCTATCTATCTATCTATCTATCTATCTATCTATCTATCTATCTATCTATCTATCTATCTATCTATCTATCTATCTGTCTGTCTGTCTGTCTGTCTGTCTGTCTGTCTGTCTGTCTGTCTGTCTGTCTGTCTGTCTGTCTGTCTGTCTGTCTGTCTGTCTGTCTGTCTAGGACTTTGTGCTCTTGTGGCCGTTTCGGCAATGGGAAGTATACCAACATTTGTATGCCATGACATGACTCCATGACAAACATCAATAACAGGCCATAGCAGGAAAATCATCATACAGATAATATGAATGGCACGATTTACGTCTGATGGTCTTGCTGCTCTTGGGGCGGTTTAGTTCACTTGATATATACCAAAATTGGTACGGCATGACAAGAGTATGATGAACATAAGTGACAGGTCGTAATGTCTAAATCATGAAATGTGTGTCATGTACGGCATGATCTACATTACATGGTGTTGGGGCATTCGCGGCTGTTTAGTCAAATGGGTATACAGTCGAAACCCGCGATAACAAAATCCCGAGGGAACGAAATTCTCACCGTAACAAAATATTTTCGGAGCACCGGCGAACGCCCATTGGAGTCAATGCATTTCGCAACTCGCGACTACGAAAGATATTCACACCGCAGTCCCTCATTAACGAAATTTTTGAAACACGAGTGCGGAAATAATCTAATCTCGCAACATTAAGTACATTCGAAAACTGCTGAAATGCATTCATGCAACACTTGAATTGTGCAAAACTATCGCTACAGGGCAGTTGAGAAGCAGCCGTCCTCATTGTTTACAAAAAAAAAAACAAAGTTGGCGACAATGATGATGATGATGGCTTGCCCAAACACCTGCTCGTTATCGCGGACTACGTAGCCAAATCTACATTCCTCGTGGAGTTTCGTTCGTTGGCTTGGCTCTGTGCTTGGCTTTGTCGGCTTTGCGCGCACATGGTCGCGTTTGTGGAGCCATTTGTGGGGCGTTTGCTTGGTCGCTTGGTGCGACGCGAACTGTGTGTTGCGATTGCTTCATCCGATTTCGCTGCCTGCGAAGATGCCGCCTCCAACGAATAAGCGGAAGTTCATCACGCTGATAGATAAGGCTGCAATCATCAGTGAGGTGGGAAAGGGCAGGAAAAAATGGACATCGCCGAAGAATTCGGCGTTGCGCAGATCTCGCTGTCCACGATTCTGTGCTGATCCAGCGGAGCCGGAAGAAGGTTCGCCTGTAGGCGCACTTGATGACGGTACTGGTGACAGCGCAGTGCCGCCATCACTGACCAGTGCACGGGGTGAACTTTGTGCCGTGGCAAACGAGATTCCCGATCGAGAGGCATAAAATTGCTGCATGGTAAGGTCCGCCAAAGCAAACTTACTGACTTTTGGAAATAAAGTGTGTTTTTTTGTAAATTCCATGTCTTTTCTGCCGCGTTCTCGCGCCAACGAATTTCCCGCAAGAGCGAAATTTTGTGCTTTCCCCGCCGATTTCGTTATTGCGGGTTTCAACTGTATACCAAAATTGGTATGGTGAGACATTTCGCTTTGACGAACATAAATGAGAGGCGGACTTGAAAATCGTGAATGCATGTCATGCATGAGATGATTTCCATGCCACGGTCATAGTGCGATCGTGGCCGTTTCGTTGGCTTGATATACACCAAAATTGGTATTGCGCGACCTGACTTTATAACGGACTAATGGTGCTAACATGAAAATCGTTATATGCATGTCATGTGCGGCATGACTTACAAGCCACTAGAGCTGTGCACGGGCCGTATTTCGGAGCCCGAGCCCGGCCCGGGCCCGCTGACTTTGTCGAAGGCCCGCCCGAGCCCGACGGCAAAGGGCTGCGAGCCCGCCCGGCCCGGCCCGACGTACGAAAACACAAACCCGGGCCCGGCCCGGCCCGGCCCGGCTTATTGAAGGTTCGCTGCGAAAACAAAACATCGTTTTCCGGTAATTTGGCATTTTATTGAGCATATCGAATATGATGAAACTACACACGACGAACAGTCTCCATTACACAGATTACAAATTGTCGTGCAAAAACAGCAAGAGCCCAACGATTCCGGCTTCAACGAAGTGCGGCGCTTTTGCATTATGTAGCCCGCCGAACTGAAGTTACGTTCGCTGCTTGCACTCGTCGCCGGAATTGCTAATATCTTTTTGCGAGCCTGGCAAGCTTGGGAATTTTATTTGCGTTGCACACCTGCGACAGCACGGCATTTTTGCTATACAAGTGACGGCCTCATGCCAGCAACAATAGAGTTCGCTCGCCAAAGCCGTCAGGTGTATGGCGCATGCCCATGCAAGCGTCAGATTGTACGAAGGCGATCTACGTCGGGTCCCTCGTCGCTGTAGCGTGCATTTTCACTCATATGGGGTTTGGCCTTAAATCTAACACGAACAGTCGCGTGGCGCCGTCACTAGCTCAGGTGGTGTTACTTCTCTGTTTGTCGGAGTGCAACAAAGGCAGTGCTTTGCCTGCTCCCCTTTAGTTTAAAGTAGCGAATGGAAAGGAAAAGCGGTAAAGGGTGGTCGCGGAAAAGGCGCTGTATGCGTGCTGAAAAACAATTCCCGCTCCTCTATATTTCGGGCTGGAGTCGGGCTTTGCGCCGGGCCCGAGCCCGGCCCGATAAAACTCCAAGTAGCCCGAGCACGGCCCGGACCCGAGGTGAAAATACGTCGGCCCGCCCGAGCCCGGCCCGCGGGCCGGGTCGGGCTCGGACTTTCGGGCTACCCGGAGCCCGTGCACACCTCTACAAGCCACACTCATGATGTGCTGGTGGTCGTTACGCTAGCTTGACATATACCGAAATAGGTATGGCGTCACATGACTCTATGACGAACATGAATGACAGGTCGTAACATGAAAATAATGAAATTCATGTCATTCTGCTGAACGATTTACATGCCAGACTCATGGTGCTCTCGCGGCCGTTTCGCTAGCGTGATATATACGAAAACCGGTGTGGCGTGATATGACTGTATGACGAACGTATATGAGAGGTAGTAACATGAATATTTGTGTCATGCATGTCATCTACGGCGTGATTTACATGTCACACTCATGTTCTGCTCGTGGACGTTTCGCTAGTGTGACGTTTGCCGAAGATGGTATTGCGTGACATGAATATATCACGGACATAAAGACGTGGTGACACGAAAATCATACCATGCATATCATGTGTGGCATGTATGACATGCCACGCTCACGATGAAGTGGCAGCTGTTTTCGCAGCCTGACATATACCAAAATTGCTATAGCGCGACATGTCTCTGTGACGAACATAAATGACGGACCATGACATGAAAATTATAACATGCATTGCATGTACGGCAAAACATGAATGTCATCTATGGCTGGCTTGATGATATACACCAACATTCTTGTGGCGTGGCATGAGTCTACGACAAAAATAATGCAGCTGGTAACATGAAAATCAAGACGTGCATATCATGTACGGAGTCATTTCGCTCGTGGTGCGCTCGCGGCCGTTTTATCAATGTCATATGTATCAAAATTGGTATGATGTGCCGTCAGTGTACACAAATCATATATGGTAGGTTGCAACATGAGAATCGTGATATGCATGTTATTTACGGTATGATTTACATGCCGCGGTATTGGTGCTCTCGCGGCCCTTTCGCTAGTTTCATATATACCAAAATTACTATGACATGACGAAGATAAGTGACAGGTATAAGAGGCAAATCATGGCATGCACGGCATGAATTACCTGCAACGTTTATGGTGCGCTTGTGTCATGAATGCCATGGTTTGCCTCAAGAAATCCTCGCGCAATCAGCTCCTCGATGACTAAGCGAGGGCTGATGTAATGCGAATTAGTCAGCTCCTCGCTGACTGATTCGCATTGCATCGATTCCAAGAGTGTGCGAAATCTGCCGGATTTTTTTGCACAGAAATTTCAGTTTCTCGGCGTTTTCTTGAACTTAGCCCGATCGTATCTCTTTACTGAAAAGCTATATAAATATAGGCTTTATCAAGTTGGTAACTAAGTATGCGTAGAACGTAATGCGGAATTGTGGCCGCTTTCCCACAAGGTTTTTTTTAGATAAAGACTTGCAAAGTAGTAAAAAATGAAAGCGTTTGCTGGGCCAATTTTGAGGTTTTGTTAATAAAAACATGTGCACTGTCCATAAAAACAAAAAATAAGTGAACAAATGTAAACGCGCGCCTATATTTAGGTAAACAAGTTTCATGAACCTATGTTTAATATATTTTGTGTAATTCATAACCCACCATTCACCACGTCATTATTCATTCTTGCTGCTTTGAAAAATACATTTTTGCAGCAGAACCTATTGCCAATCTCTTCGTTCTATTGAGACCAAAATATGTAAACCTTTGAATAAATTTAAGTGGTCTACCAGCCATCCTTTGTTCGATATTACGTGCAATCACCCTCAATACCTTCAATGCCGGAAGGTGGTACTAAAAAAAGCGGTAGCTAAATAATGCGCATTTGTTAGCAGCTAGTACGAACAATAATGTTCAAAAGCGAAATTAAATGCTTAAGCACTTAAAGTGGTTACCATGAAGGTGGGCAAGTGGCTCCAAACACCCACCTTGTCTCAATCATGTCGACTGCAATATCTGCGATTATGATGCAAAACGTGCCATCATTGAGGCGGACTATGCGAATAAAGGATGGAGCAATTTTTAATATAGTAGTCATTAATGAGATGTGACGACTCTTTCTTAATTAAATTAAGTACAGCTTTAGAATAATCCAGTATATGCATCGGTTTCTTGAAATCTGGTTTGACATTGCCCTCTAGCACAATGCTTATGTAGTGGTCACTTGGCCACTGGTAATACGTTCAAAGAGGTAACAGCATCAGAATAAATAGTACTTGGTCAAGTATGTTAGCACTTATAAGTTCGTAGAGATGCAAACCACCCTTCTCAGCGAGGCCCCCGAAGACCAGGAGTGGGCCGTCCAGCGGGCTAGGGCCGTCACCGAGGACCTCCGAAGATGATCCTCGAATGTTGGATCCCTGGCAGCCTAGCCCCGGATACAAACAACCGTTGGACAAATAAAGTTTATTCAGCTCAACTCGTTCAGATTTACTCAGTTAATTAGGTGTGAAACGTTACAATCATAACATAAATTCACAAAATTCTCTATTGAAACGGAAGTAACAGAGGAAATAGGACACATGACTTACCACAGTAGAATACGGAAATTAAGATCACCTATTTAATATCGTTGAGCGAAGGTACTGAATATAAAATCAGGGCAGCTCTGCACCGGTGGTGCGAAGAGTTAGGTCGCAACGGAGCTATCTTGCGCTAGTGATTCAAGGCTGGAAGCAACAGCGGAGCGAGTGCTCAGACTCCCGAGGAAGAAGCTGCCCTCCCAAGCGTCCCTTCCTCTCTTAAGCGACATGGGTTTGGCGGGAACATGTCACGTGACTAGTTTTACGTCATTTTACGTCACATGGCTAGTGTTACGCGATTTTGCTGGGAACATGTCATGTGATTATTGGTGCGTGGTTTTGGCGGGAACATGTCAGTTGACTAGTGTTACGTGATTTTGATGGGTTCTTGTCTTGTGACCAATGTTACGTGATTTTAAGTAGTGTTCCCCTCCTCATTATTTCGAACGCGCCTTTTATATCTACCACTCCCCCGGCCGGCTGGATGGTGTTGACCTCTGGGAGTGGTAAGGTAAAGTAATTCATCATTGCTGTGGCCTCCGCGACTAGCACCTGCAACGCGTTACGCGTCCGTCCCATTCGGCGCGTTTTCAATAGAAGTCGAATTTTGTCAATGCCTTAACACACCGCGAGGTGGCGACCTTTGCCCATGCGTCGTACAAGCGTCGGCCTCGCTCAGCACCACGCTAACACAAACCAAAAATAGCTCCGCGACGCGCGCCTACCTCACCTGGCTGTAACACCGCGTTCCATGCTCACGCGCTCGCCCCGAGAAAAATCGCGGCCGGGCCATAGTCGGGCTACCAGCGCGGCACGACGCGCTTTGCGTTTCCCTCTAGTCCGGCCGTGGTGTTCAATCACGTTTTAACATGCCGCGGGATGGCAACCAAATTCTGCGTCCAATATGCGACGCTCTTCTGGCTATCACACCTCGTTCTCTGATAATCCTTCTTTCTCTGTATATTTTTTGCTTCCTATTTCTTTCTATCCCCTTTTTGCTCTCTCTCTTTTCTCTCTCACATCGTAACGGTGGTCTAGTGGTTATGGCGCTCGACTGCTGACCGGAAGGTCACCGTATCAATTCCCGGCCGCGGCGGCTACATTTTCGGTGGAGGCGAAAATGTTTGAGGTCCATGTACTGAGACTTAGGTGCACGTTCAAGAACTCCAGGTGGTGGAAATTTGTGGAGCCCTCCACTACGGCGCCTCTCATAATCATATCGGCTTTGGGACATTAAAGCCCAGATATTATTATTCTGATATATCTTTCTTTTTGTCATGATGACGGGCGCACGTGTTAGAAGAGATGAAGAAGACGACGAATAGAGCAGGTGCCGGCATGATGACGATGGTTTATTGCAACACCACAGAAACTACGCCCAGCTACAGCAGCTTCGCTGTTCCTAGCGCTAAATAACTTCTAAAGCTTTAAACAAAACAAACAAGGTGTGGTTGGTGTGCGGAGAGAGGCACAGAAGAGCACGTCACCGTGGCTGATGGGAATACACATGCACACTAGTTCCAAATTCCAGGCGACAGGACTGTGAAAGGTGCGAACGTCATCAGGCAGTGATTACACGCCTTTAGTGACTCTATCAGATGATATTTGTAATATCTCTGGGAAGGCTGCCAGCGATATAAACATTCTTTTATGGCGGTGATTCTATGAGATGAGATTTATAATCTTTTTCGTTCGACTACGAAGTAAACTGACGTAGTTGAGTAGCACTGCTGCATCGCGAGTTGGTTCATAATTGACGTCAAATGAATACACAGCGAAAACTAGGAAGCAAACACTCGAGAAAGAAGTATGAGGAAGCTGAAAGTTTGAGTGCTTCTCAAGTGTTTGTTTCTTTTTTTGCGCTAATATATATTGTTTCGACGTCAACGAACTCGCCCAGCAGCAAGTCTTTCTCATACATATTTATAATACATTGAGCCCTTTCTGCGGTATGGCTGCTTGAAGCGATATCAATGAATTGTCTCAGATGAGCACCCAACCTTTCAGCTTCCTGCATTTTTTCTCAAGTATTTGTTTCTTTGTTTGCGTTAATATGTATGCCATTAAACAAGATAGCTTGGGTAGGACTGACTGATTCCAGTAGATTATGTTTGAATTTCTTCTGGTGCGGCTTTCATTTACAGGATTGAAGCTTTGATAGTATTAAATGATCATATCACATCACGTTTGCAATCTGTATGCTTCCGCTGCCAGTGAAACAAGCCTAGCTTTGAAAATATTAGATAATTCTGTCAGATAATCTTTGTAGTGTTCCCTGTAAGGTGACTAGCTAAACTAGAAGATTTGATAGCGTTTACTGATTCTATCAAATGAATAGATAAAATGAGCCCTGCAATTATCAGGATAGATCGTTGGAAGGCCCAAGACCGCCCATCGATTTCACCAAATTCCCAAAGTATAAGCCGGGGGTCTCAAACACGCGGCCCGCAGACATATCATTTGCGGCCTGGCCAGCACATGACTCTCTTCGTTTCGTAATAATTTCCTTTCATTTCCTTACGAAGTATGTTCATCAGCTACAGAGAAGCTATATGGTGACCGCACCCCAATCGGTAACCATGTGTTGAAACATAAGCATGTAACAAAAATTTTGATATTTTTTTCGTTAATATTTTCTACGCGCCCTAAACGCACACAAAATTCACAAGATCAGATCCTCAGTCGGCGCAGACTTTTCAGACGTCTTCCGTAACGTCTTCCGTAATATCGAGCACCGGGAGAGCCACGAACTTGTGAACTTTTGTCCTGCTCGTTGTCTGTCGCAGACTGGCCAGTTAAAGCATCCTCGTTATGGTCACCGTCGACTGCAATATCCGACACCAGGCATGGATGTTCAGTGTATGTTCATATCGCAGATGTTGACTGTTGTATGGGCAAAGGTATCGCTGACAGACTTCCCGAAGAAGCTGGCTATGGAGTACATAAAAACATAAAACAGACAGTGAAATAACGCTTGGGACAAGATGTCAACCATCCTAGACGAGGACACGGTTGGGTGTTTGAACCACGCATGAGCATGGCCATGGAACCCTAGCCCACACTTTGGCGTCCTGCACCGACACGTCCTCCCCTGATTTCAGAGTGTGGATGATCTTCAAACCGTGGCTGGCATTGTAATTTTTTGCCTGAATATTTCGTTGTCCTCTGTTCTTGTTTTGCTTTGTTCCAGGAACTGTGACTGGCGTCCGAAGGGAGTGTCGCATCAGTCGCTTAGTGCACTATTGCTGAAGATGCCTAAGGTGTTGTGCCCGGACCAATGTGGATGACGCCGATGGTGTATAACGACGAGACGAACTTTCACCTCGTAACAATGAGATACGCGTCGATACCATGCACGACGTAGTTTCGATTGTATTGAGCAACTGCGCCAGGTCAATGTTGCAGAAAGCGTACCGATGAGGTTGAGTGTGTTGCGTCATGGACCAAGACGTTTCTTGCCTTCTGGCGGGTCGAGCGAAGGGCATCCCTGGAACGTTATAGGGACAACACACATATCGGCACCCGAGTCTGCTTTGAAGCAAAAAGTGCGTCCGATGAATTCAGCGCTGACCAAACCTCCAAGTTCACGGGAAGCGTTTATTGTGAGCAGCTGAATGTGGCTGATACTCTTATTCCTGGAACGACAAACGGCAGCGAAGTGTCATCTCTTGTGGCACAAGTTTCTTGTAGCCATCTTCACCGCGCAATCTTGGCAAGAGTGAGCCAAAAACCATAGAATTCGCAGGAAGCGTTCGCTGGTTAACCTCTAGACGACAGCAGCGCTGAGTCACGTCTCAGTTGCGGGCACTGGCTTGCTTCTTGGCAAGAGCGTCTATGATTGGCGGATGTGCTTGAAAATTTCGAGCTTCTTTTGCCTTCTCAGCGTCTTCGTGGTGGCGAGCCTGAGTCAGCGCATCATGACGAGACGCGGTTGAGCTGGTCCGACAGGTTAGAATCCAGTAGACCCACGACGAAACTGTCGCACACGTGACGGCCTTCTACCATGAGACGGTAGCTACATTTATTGACCATGTTCTTGAGCATGGTGTAGAAAGTGTCTGCAGTCTCGCCAGGGAACTGATTGCATTTTAGGGTCCGGTGGCACACGTAGACTTCATTGACCGGCTGATAATGTATCCGTTGAAATTTTCCTTGTCTGCGTCGTATGCGGCGTTAGCTTCCCTTTGAATCGAAAAGAGGACAAAATAACTTAGCAACGTTGCTTGTTTGGTGAGTTGGAACGAGTCAGTCATAACGTAGTTGAGCGCAAAAAACAGGCAACAGACGAGTGAGAGGACAAGGACAATGCGCTCTGTCCTTGTCCTCTCACTCGTCTGTTGCCTGTTTTTGCGCTCAACTACGTTATGAGGACAAAATAACCCGAGCTTAGGACCCATGCAGTAGAGCAAGGTACGTGGCTTGATTTCTTCGGCAGCAGACGCTAGTCCCGAAGGGGAGCAGCAGAATATAAAGTCTCGGGATCAGACATCCTAGGGGCAGCCCCCCCCCCCCTTGTGACACCATGCCGAGATGCTCTTCAGGTAAGGGCAATGCCCTGGAAAGCGCCGTAAGCGCAGCACTTCGCAAGGGACACCGTACTAAGGAGAAACCCGTTTTATAAGCCCCTCTTTATGTCCTACCACTTCTTACACAATCATGAGGGGTCGACTAGTCTGTTAATATTTTCTACGCACCCTCTACACACACGGCATGAAGCATTCAGCCATCACAACGAAAGCGCTATAGCCAGCCACCGTTCCAACTCGCGCAGCCACCTGGTCACACTGCAGGCAGCCGCTCCCGCAAACACTCAACTGCCATGACCCCCGCAACACTGCTGGTATAGCTTCGGAACTACGGGCGTTACCACACGAAAGGTAAGCACATACACCAACTCATACGAAACTTGGAAAATCCCTAGCAATCTAACGCCACTTACGTCTCTGCCGTAGTCACGCTCCAAGAAAAGTCCACGTGAGCCATCTTGCCCTGTTGCGGGAACCTCTCGCACCAATCCCAGCCAAAGTGTCCTCAAGCACAGCCAGGCTCGTGTACAACAGCCTAACAGAACGAGAACACAAGACAGAGGAAGATGACATACCGCGCGGAGACGTCAAAACCTTGCCGCAACAAATGCACCGAGACCTCTCTTTGTTCTGAACGTGCACTTCTCGTCAAGATCCAAAACGCGAGAACCTCGCCAACCTCTTTAATGAAAGCGCAATGATAGCAAGGAACGCAACGCTACTCGTGCAGGAAGTCTTCAACGCAAGATACCCAGTATCGGGGCACGCACTCCCCAAACCATGTGGAAGAAATCTGTGGGAAGTGAAGTGGGACATGCGCCTCTCGGTGCATAACGGCCCGAGCCAGGTGCCCTCACGCGTTGGAAAGAGCCTATCCAAGGACGTGTCCCTCTACGACGCCTGCGCTAGTAATGTGTAGCTAGCAAGTTGGGCGAACAAAGAACGACTTGAGGACAGCGACCATTGTATACTCGCAATCGAACTACAAGCGTCTAAACATTACAGAAACAAGCTCAAGGCCCGCATTATGGACCGGCACGACTTGCTCAAGGAACTTAAAAGCGAGGCACCCGAAAATATCATCAACCTAAGCCAGCGGACCAGGTAATTAGGAAAAGGCGATAACAATGCTGCTCGCACGACGGAAGCCCTAGCCTCGGAATCCTCGAGGAGCGACTCCAGTCCATACGGCCTTCACGAAATTCCCCACAAGGGCTGGTAAACGGGGAAGCTGCTCCAAAAGTGGACACATTTCAAGATTGTCGTCATCTCTAAACCACGCAAGGTGATAGTCGCGAACAACCCAGATGAATTTCGCCCACGTCATGCCTCGGAAAACTCACGGATTATTAATAACTGTTGAAGATTTAAGTCCCGAAACCACGCTATAAATATGAGATACGCCGTTGCGCAGGGCTCCGGAAAGCATACTCGCGGAAAGCTCGAGATGCTGCCACCGACGATGCTTGGCTTTCTCAACACAAGAATCTCTGCACACAAGACACGCTCCTCACGCTCCTATACGACCTCCTCGCAGCACCGGCAAGAACCGGCCCTCGAGTGCTAATAATTGGGCGAACTTGTGCCTGTGTAAGACTTACTCAAAGTACAAGCAGTAGTCGCTGTACAGTGATAGCGGCGAGCACGGATGTCCCGCGTTGACGAATCTGCTGGTCTTTCAACTGTGTAGGCTTTTATACATGCCTTATCGAACCTTCTAGCGTCTTCGCTGGTACTTGCGCTAACTTTAGAATGAACTAGGTTACTCGTGTCCTGCACCGTAATCATAATCTGAAATAATCGCGAAGCTTCCCAAACAATGTGGTTCGACTTTCGCCAACTTGAGCTAACAGTTTTTGTTGGTGAAACTCGATCACGTCAAAATAAAGAAATAAAGGAGCGTGGCAGTATAGACCGACTCATGAAAGAAATACTATAGACCGACTCAGAACACGCTGGACGGGTACGACAGAGTGTTCTGAGTCGACAGAGCCCCGCGGTATCTAACGGTTAGAGTATGTGCTGACCGAGGACACAGCAGGCGGTACCAGAAAGCGAGAGATGGCGGGGCTGTAGACGACTAGCTATCGAGCTTCGGGCTATCGAGCGCAAAGTCCCGGTGGCGCCTGCCACGCTCACCGGTGACACACTGATGCTGCGGTTTGCTGGCCCTGTCCCACCGAAGCCTTTGTGATTCTACAACCTACATTGTGCAGTTCGCCCCGCCAGCCCTCGCCCTCTGCAGTGGATCCAGTGCGCATGAAACACGCCACATACCACCTGCAGGTAGCCCAACAGCTATACTTCAGCAAAGAGCTGCTTTGCCGGAGACCGTTGTGGAGACTGTGCTCATAAGTACGCTGCCAACACACCTACCTGTCGCAGGACGCGCGCAGGGTGCCCACCATGGATGAAACGACAGGACGAGCGCAGAGTGGTCACCATAATGACCTCTCTATAGTGGTCCATAACTCTCATGACGGTCCATGTGCTTCGTGTTGCAGCAGGAGATTCACCCACAGTTATCGGGCCCTCTTGCTTGAGCTGCCACCCGCCCGTATGCACAGGGCGCTTGTGGTTAATCCGCGTCCTGTACCATGTCCCTATTCCGAGCACGTTCCTATGCCCTTATAGGGATATGGTACGAACATGTACCATGTTCCTATTCCTGTACCGTGTCCCTATTCCAGGCAGCGTCATGCGCCATGCATGACGCTGCCTGGCGCCCGTACACAATGGTGAGCGCAGCCTCGCGAGGCTGCGCTCACCACCAAACAGATACCAGCAGATGTATTGTTGCCTTTTGCCTCTGCACACAGCAAGCTTGTCAAGCGCGGAATTGCTCGTGCCTGTCTACACAACGCTTTGACCAAGTCCTGCTACCATTCGATGCATGAAAGCTTCTGCGGGCAGATTGCTCGCTTGAAGGCAGCTGGTTATCCACGTCATCTGCTGGTATCTGTTTCAGAGAAGCTCCGAAAGTGTTCGAAGAGCAGTGACCCGTGCACTAATTCGCAGGCAGCAGTGCGTAAGAAGGTGGCTGTCATTCCATACCTGCATGGTATATCCCACAATCTGAAAAAGATTGGTCAAAGAGCGGGGATATCAGTTGTGTTTTCAGCGCCTAATAAGTTGTCGCAGTTATGTGCCAGAACGGGCTCCGGATAGCCCGAAAGCCCGAGCCCGACCCGGCCCGCGGGCCGGGCTCGGGCGGGCCGACGTATTTTCACCTCGGGCCCGGGCCGGGCTCGGGCTACTTGGAGTTTTATCGGGCCGGGCTCGGGCCCGGCGCAAAGCCCGACTCAAGCCCGAAATATAGAGAATGAGCGGGAATAGATTTCCAGCACGCATACAGCGCCTTTTCCGCGACCGCCTTTTACCGCTTTTCCTTTCCATTCGCTGCTTTAAACAAAAGGGGAGCAGGTAAAGCATTGCCTCTGTTGCACTCCGACGAACAGAGATGTAACACCACCACCTGAGCTAGTGACGGCGCCACCCGACTTAAGGCCAAATCCGATATGAGTGAAAATGCACGCGACAGCGACGAGCGACCCGATGTAGATTGCCTTCGTGCAAGCTGACGCTTGCATGGGCATACCCCATACTCGTAACAGCTTTGGCGAGCGAGCTCCATTGTTGCTGGCATGAGGTCGTCTACTTGTATAGCAAAAGTGCCGCGCTGTCGCAGGTATGCAATGCAAATAAAATATTTGTTGCATGTTGGTACGTAAAACGTTTACCGTTGTCTCGCAGTACTTTTTTATATGCACGTGGATAATTATTACGCTATTTGTTGGTGTACAGCTGATGTGCTTAGTACATTGCTTAGTACGTCGCTGATGTACATCCGGTTCGGGTGTTTTATGACTTCCGGGTGATGAGCGATGGTTTCCAAATGTGAAAAAAACCGAGCGATCGCGCGATTTCGAGCACGCGATACATCGCGCGAACGGCCCGTTTCGTCGATCGTCGCTGTCGCGTGCATTTTGGCGCATACGGGGTTTGGCCTTTACTCGTAACTACTCTACGCGAACTCTGGTAGCACCCAAGAAGAGCGGATGTGACTCGCCGGCTGTCTCGCGTTCCGTTTTTCCTCTGCCAGCCAAGCCCGGTAAAAAGGAAAAAAAAGAAATTGCCTTCATTCTGGGAAAAAATCGCTCGATATAGAAATGCATTACCTGCTCGTTCAAATCTCGTTCAAAAAAGCCGGGCCGGGCCGGGCCGGGCCCGGGATTGTGTTTTCGTACGTCGGGCCGGGCCGGGCGGGCTCGCAGCCCTTTGCCGTCGGGCTCGGGCGGGCCTTCGACAAAGTCAGCGAGCCCGGGCCGGGCTCGGGCTCGGAAATACGGCCCGTGCACAGCTCTATATCACATCCCTTTGTCTTGTGGTCAAAGTTACGTCGGACAGACAGGCAGATGCCTGAATGTGAGATTGCTCGAGCACAATCAGAAAGTGAAAAAAGGCAGTGATGGTTTCTTGGCGGCTCACTGCGCAGAATGTAAATGCGTGCCTTTATTTGACACTACATCAGTGTTGGCATCTCACCCTAAGGATATCATCAGGCTCATCATTGAGGCGGCAGTGATTGCTAATGGAAGCTGCATCAGCAAGCCATCCATCGCACTAACAAAAAAGGAACTAGATTACTTAAATTCACCCGCACGTGTAGGTCCTGCGTAGTTTTGCTGCTTTTATTTATATAAGTGTCCCCTTTTGCGTTGACTGATATCTGTGTAATCACATGTGACAGGTATATATGTGTGTGTTGCTTTAATAAACGATAGTTGGAAGTTAGCGCCTGTCTTCGTCGTTTCTTTGTCCGCCGTGCTCGTTTTGCGCTAAAGTTTTAGTAGTTTCTTCTCCAAAGACCAGTAATGTAGTGCATTCATCAAGCCATGGCTCAGATGCACTTGAAGTTGGAAGCAAGGAGAAACAGGTGCAAGCAAGTCAGTATCCAGTGTAAGCTAGGAAACCTTTTTAAGACATTTTAAAAAGTCCTACAAGCTTGCTACCGACTCTGGCTATTGCAGCATTATGATGGGAGGTGATGTGACCCGTGTTATAAAAGAAAAGATTGCTTGTAGCTGCTGTATCATGTGGTCCTTCAACGTACACTTATATCTAAGTGCGCAGCGTTTTTGCATTTTGAGATAGTAAGGTAGTCGAAGATGAGCTATTGTTCATGTCCACACTTACGTCGAATACGTTTATGCTTTTTGCGATGCTCGCTACGTCAGCATGCGATGACACGTCGTCTGAACTATCGAGAGATGCAGGCGCCCCCTGTCGGAACTAAACACAATGGTGTTGAACTCACCGTGGGAATAGACGCGACGGCACAAAAGAATGAAAAGTGCGGGCATCGAGTAGGCACACGAAGTATACAGGGTGTTCTTTTTTTTAGAAATAGAGAACTTTTATAAAAATCCTATGACAGTAAAGGCTCCTATTGTTTTCGCACACGAACTTTACGTGGAGGCGGAATTTTGCCGTAGTTAAAATCCCACTTTTGCAACTAATTAACATGAACTCGTTAATTAACTTTCTAATTATTGACTTGAGGGGAGGTGTTTATATTACAAAGTTGTAGTGCGTGCCAACTTATGCCATACCTATTCTTTAGAAACCCGAAAAGTTGAACGTAGTTCGAGATATGCGTCCATCGAATTCCAGTGGTGGAATCGAACCTGATCGCGCAAGTTGGGCAGGATTTGAAAAAATTTGAACCGAGCAGGACCCAAGGAGGCTGCATGCAACACCATGCACGCGAGTCCGTTTGTGAAGTGCGCCGTGGGTGTAGATTGTGAGGTTCCCTGTCAGGCGGTCGAACTTATATAGGGCACACGAGGAGGCGCCTCAGCACGCGCCTGATAGAATATTCAAATAACTTTGACCACAAGCAGGGAAGCAATTTGACCCTACATTGTAGAAAATGCAGCTGTCCAGCGGAAATTCCTTCTGACAAGGTGCTAGCTAGCTATCGACAAAGCTGCGCGCGGCTGGTTATGGAAGCTCACATAATTCTTAGGAAGGGTGACTCGTGTGTTAGCACAGCATCGATACCTCTTAGTAGGAAACAATCTAGTTTCTTAGATATTGCACCTTAAAGTTATGTGTATCTGTCACTTTTATCTTCTTGCCGGCGATTTTAGGGGCGACGCACGTCAGTGTCTCGCCGTGTGGGCGTACATCGTGCATCGTCGTCCGCTCTCGGGTCGGTCCATTTCCTTTAGCGCAAGAGAGGGCGCCACCGCCTCAGCGCTCGCCGTGTGGCGGGACAGAGTGAACGGCGCGCGTTGACTTTGAAAAGGCTCGTTCTGCGATGAAAGCTGAAGAACCAGCTCTCAAGGAACGACAATGCGCTCTCGCCCACAGGTGACCACACCGGGGCAGGTACCGTCTGCTAGCGAGTTCCTTGATTGAAACAACCGACTGGTCGCGCCTCACGACCGTTTACAGGCCACCCCGTATATATAGGCACTGGACCTTGACCTGCAATGTAGTTCCGGTGGGAAATTTCTCTTGTGCGTAGTTGAACAATAAAGACTAGTAGCGTGCAGGTAACTTAAAAGCGCACTGCAGGTCTCTATGTCTAACATTGCTTCTGTGTCTCACTGAACATTAGCAGTGTTTTTGCTGTGGGAAACACCAGCGCACACTGCATGCTTCGCCACTCCACAGGTTTCACGTTAGTGGACCTGAAACCCCCTTCACAACATGCTTCGCCCCTCCTCAATTTTTCACACGAAAGTGTTTTATGCCAGGGTCCGCCAAGCACTTCCGTTACCGGATATGACGTTCATAAAATGGACGCCAATGGGGTGAGAAAGAAGAAAAACCAAGGGAACGATCTGCCTCTGAGAATCGAACGCACGACACTGCGGCCGCGACGGTAAGCGTCCGACGCTAAACCAACTAAGCTATCTTGGCAGATGCTGGACTCTTCACGAACGCGCCTTATATCTTTCACACATTCTCTCTCGCACGGTGCTCTCTGTTGGCGGTGTCGGTAGGCGGGGCGGAGCGTGGCGTTGCCGCCGTCTGTGAGAGGTGAAAAAAAGTAATGCGTGACAATCGACAGTTACTAGCGCTTACTTGGAGATTGCGCACGGTATCCGAGGTCATGGTTAAAGCGTCTCCGACACTGGCCGCGCTGGCATCGCCGAGGCAGCCTAGACGCAGTTACGTTCTTTGCCTTCCGCTTCGTGTCAGCGTGCGTCGGCTCATTGGAGTAGTGCAGCTTCCACATGCACCAACGCGACTGCTCCGCCGCCGACTACTTCGATTGCGAGAGCACCGACTAACAAAACTGCTGCAATACGCGTTGCAGCAAGGACATGATTTCAAAGGGCGAATGTCGTGCCTTTGGGGAGCGAGACAGAGGCCAGCGGGATGCACGCGTTTGCTTCTGTGTACTACTTCTGTGTAGACACGTTTCACTTTCGTGGTATACCGATTCCTATGACGGAGGGATCAGCCATATTTTTTTGACAGTTGCGAAGAATTTGTTTATTGTTTCTTTGGGAGCGAAGCTCCTTAGACCTGCACTCCTCCGCGCCGTCGAAGGTCCCTTCTCTTAAGCACTGCATTAGGTTGCAGTGACCGCTGGTCTAAGAGGAAATCTTAGACCACCGGTCACTGCAAGCGCACCAGAAATTGAAGGTTAAGGTCTATTCACAACTGGTTATAATGGTCGTCTTCAGTTTTACCACCTTTATCGTGGCTTGTGAAATGACAACCATTATACTAGCGCACTACGGGCGCTTTGTCGAAGGTAGTAGCCGACCGTTTCCCCACCTGGCGCCGGCACAAAGACAACGCCGCGCGTGGCGCTCCGTCGCCGCCGTCGAAGGTCCCCGCCGCATCACCGCTCGCACCGCTCTCTCACCTGTCTCCCTCTCCCAGCGCGGCTGTCTATCCGGCCACCGAGCGCAGCAGACGCCCTCCCCACCCGCCCTCACCCTACCGCCTTCATGAAAGCCAGCAGCGAGATCAGGCGCATAGTCATTTGAATCCCATTTCTAAGGGGCTTCGCTCATAGGTTGTATTCGCACTCGGAACCACTGCTGGTTTTTTAAACTCTCTTTTACGCTCACGCTGACGTGATGATGTGTGGTGCGTATGTGCTGGCAGGATTTGCTTGTCCATTTATTGATGCAATAAAATTGCCTTGATGCAATAAAATTATTGTTTGTGAGTGCATCGATTGCCGTTCATTTACTGTCCCCATCGTATAAGCGCTGTTTGTACCATTAGTTATGCAACACCAACTCGCCCAACGTAGTTCACTCCTGCAGTCAAAGTGAACCCACGTTAATGGGCCCTAAACAACCCAGAAGCCCAAATTTAGTTGTGTTGCAGTTGTGCACGAGGCTACAATGAACACGTAGCCGTGACAGTTTTTCGAAACGGTGCCCTAATAGAGGAGTTACACGCGTTTGACGATACACAAGAGGCTCTCGCTTGCTTCGCTATGCTCCGTCTATCGAATTATCTCTCCACCTGGACGAGTGCTGCTCCTCGCCGTGCGAGGCGCAAAAGCGGACGAGTGCACGTACCTCCGAGGGGACAAACAGGTATCGTGGATGACGAGCAGTCGACATGTTGACGTCACGGCGAACGCTGAGAGGATGATGGCGGAAAGGCACGAAGAGGAGATAGGATTGTTTCTTGGAATTAGTGGGGCGCCCAGGGCTCGCAGCGCTGCCGTGTTTGCCATCATTCATCGGGACGGTACTCTAAAGTCGATGCGCGTGTTTGCTTGGAATTCAACAATAAAATATCGGAGGTCATTTAGGGCCCGTGTAGGCAATTTCGCCGAGATCTGCAGTCATGTTTGACTAAATCCCGCGATTCCCAACATAGAGGTTATTCACCCAACAAAAAAAAAAAAACCCGAAGGTAGATAAAAGGTCATGAACTTCCGAGACAACCCACAGAGATGTCTAAAATATTTTGAATGGAGCTTTATGCTTGCTATCACTCATTGCTTTTAACGCAAGTCAGTGGTCGTGACGGTTTCTTCTTCTAAGTGTTTGTTTGTATTTCAGCTCGTTCACTTGTCACTGGCAGTTAGGTGTAGCATTCACAGCATTTATTTATTAAATGCAAAGCATTTCTTAGCGAACATCAGGCACTTTGGCCGTTTCTATCTATCTATCTATCTATCTATCTATCTATCTATCTATCTATCTATCTAGCCGCCTACGTCTGGGCGCTCTCCTGGTCGTCTCCGCAACTTGTAATATACCAAAATTGGCATAGCAGTGGCTTAGGGTATGACGAACACGATTCACTGGTCATGACATGAATAACGCAAAATACCTGTCGCGTACGACATGAAACCCTTTCTCTCAGTCACGTGTGGCACATACTCGCATACCAGAGTTCATGTTATGCGGGTATGTGCCACAGGTGATGCGGGTATGTGCCACCAACACAGCAACAGCGAACACACATATTGACACGCAAGAAAAGTGATAATAATAATAATTGTTAGGGTTTTATGTCCGAAAACAACGATATCATATGAGAGATGCCGTAGCGGCTCCAGAAATTTTGACCATCGGGTATTCTTTAATGTGTACCGAGATCGCACAGTACACGGGCAACTAGCATTTTGCCTCCATCGAAATGCGAACACCGCGACCGGGATCGAACCCGCGACCTTCGGGTCAGCAGCCTAGCACCGTAACCGCTACACCACCGCGGCGGACGAAAGGAAAGTGAGGAAGCTGAAGACAGAACACCTCTCGAAGACGCTCAACTACCATCTGGTTGTCCACGTGGTCCGCAACATGAACCACGTGTATTACACTAAAACCGGCGTCAATGCTTCCAACAATAAATCTGCTGAGAGAATCAGGCCTCTCATCATTACCGGTGACGTCAACATTGATTCATCAAGACCCAACAACGCTTGGTCCTTACACTGCGTGAAAGATGGCATGGATGTGGACAGGGCATCAAAAGATCTCTTTGCCACGTCCACGACAGGAGGCATCATAGATCGTTTCATCGGAAGAGGAATCCAGGATTTCCACCAGCTGCACTACACCGCGCACTTCACTACACTTAGACTCCTCATAACCGCGATCACGAACGGATCCGATTAACAAGCCCGGTCCAGCTGCTGGTGCTCAGTGATCACGGTGATGATGAGCTTGTTTTAAGAACTGTCAAGAACCCCTTCTACACATACGGACGGGTTCGTGAAACGTGCGTGCCTTCTCCGTTATAATGGACAAGTATAAGCATAACAACTGTAACTGTGACTGTAACGCGTACGTGAAGTGCGCCTGCGCGTGCCACTCGGCTGTGTACATATCTAGGGAAACTTTCCTGAATGCAGCTTAGTTGCGAGTAACGCCTCTCCTGTGCATCTGTGTTCCTTCTTTGTCCTGTTCGGATTCGCACTATCCAGTATTGAAATATATAAGCACTACATATCAGCTTACCACGTCTGGTGTTGGTAACACCCATGTTGCTTTTGACATCGTTATGCAACTGTAAACAACTGCTTGTGTAATAGATATGCGACCCTTCAACATACGAGTGTGCGTATACCGCTTCCATATTTCTCTAGCGTCATTCCGTAACGTTTCACTCAATGTGAAAAATCACGCCACTGTCCCCATCCTGCGCATGCTTCGCATAACATCGATTCCCACGGTACGTGGGATCTGCCGAATTTTTATTTCAGTACCTTCGATGTCAGAAAGCGTTACAAAAGGAAGCGATAGCTGAAACAAAATAATGCATATTTGTTATCGGCTAGTACCAACAGTAATCTTCAAGAGGGGCTTTAAATGCTGAATAATTTAAAATGGTGTCTACGAAGGAGGACAGGTGGTTCTAAACAACGCCCACCTCGTCTCCGCGGCGCCCATTGCGATATCCACCATTATGATGCACAATATTCCATTCATAATGCTGCAATACGGTTTTGAATGACGGACAAGTTCCTAATATTCTAGTCATTATTAACATTACTACTGCTCGTTACTAGAGTTAAATACACCCTTAAAATAATCCGTATATGTCTCGGCTTCTCCCGAACTCGTTTGATGTTGCCCTCTACAGTTTATGAAGCAATAGTCGCTTAGCCCTGGCAATGCGTTTAAAGAGGTAAAGAGGTGAGGAGAAGGTCAAGTATGTTAGTAGTTATACGTTCGTTCAGGTTTGCTTAGTTCTTAGTTGTGCAACGGTAAAATTATAACATAAATTCACAGTAAAAATTAACGCAGCTTCGCACTATTACTGCCAAACCTGAAGGAAGGATGTGTGGATCTTGGCGGCTTTTCTAGTTTCTCTTTGTTTTCCTCTTTCTTTCTTCATCTCTTTCTTCCTCTTCGCTTTTTCTGAGTTTTTCTTGCCTCTGTTAACTTCTATTGCTTCCTATCTCTTTCTATATCATTCGCGATCTTTCTATCTTCTTTTTTTATTTCTTCCCTTTCTTTATCTTTCCCGATTTCTCGCTTGGTCTTTCTTTCTTTCTCTTTTTGGCTTTCTCTACATTTTTCTCTCTTTCTTTGATTCTCGCTCGTTCCATCTTTCCTCTCTTATTCCGTCTTGCTCTCTGTCTTTATCTCGTTTTTCGTCTGCTTCTTAAAATCTTTTCCTCTCGCTGTCTACTTTTAGCTCTGTCTTTCTATCCTTTATCGCCAAGTTCTTCAGCTGGGGCAATGTCCCGCGCCGTAAGCATAACCTTAGTTCCATAGGCGACCGCTACAGGCGCAGCTCGCGTGAAAGAGAAGTATTCTTCCTCTTCTTCTTCCAGCGCTTTGATGAAGATATTAGCGCAGACAAAACCTACAAATAGCATAGCCCACTGTAGCATGCGCACGCTCGCGCGAAAGAGAAGT
The DNA here is from genome assembly GCF_013339695.2 of Rhipicephalus sanguineus. Classification (NCBI taxonomy): domain Eukaryota; kingdom Metazoa; phylum Arthropoda; class Arachnida; order Ixodida; family Ixodidae; genus Rhipicephalus; species Rhipicephalus sanguineus. The sequence continues at coordinate 102,801,924 of NC_051182.1, read as the reverse complement.
CTTCATCCTCTGGCTCTTCGAGCGCCTTGATGATGACATTAACGCAGGCAAAACCATATTTCCTTGATTTCCTCGACCACGCGTTCGGCCACAGCTGCAAGGTCTGCGACGGCTTGTGGTTCGACAACAACCTGACCACAATAGCTACTATAAAAAAGTGTGACGTATTTATATGACAGTGAAGGAATTGTATGGAGCATTCACGGTTTACCCGATTATCTGCGAGCCAGCTCCTCAATCACAATTCACTTCGTGGATAAGGCGTAATTTTTTTGTGGCTTTCTTCCATTTGTTTTTCGCTATTTCTCTCTTTCTCTCACTCCCTGAACTCGTTCGCTCGCCCGAAGGTCGCGGGATCGAATGCCGGCCGCGGTGGCTGCATTTTCGATGGAGGCGAAAATGTTCGAGGCCCGTGTACTTAGATTTAGGTGCACGTTAAAGAACCCCAGGTGGGCGAAATTTCCGGAGCCCTCCACTACGGCGCCTCTCATAATCATATCGTGGTTTTGGGACGTTAAACCCCAGATATTATTGTTATTATTATCGTTCGCTCGCCCATCAGCGTGCTTGAATTCCACGTCGGACTAATGGGCGCACGTGTTCTGAGAACCGAGCATAACATGAAGAAGATGACGAAGAATGCGCTTGTCGGTTCATGGAGATAACTTTTCTTCGCGAGTAACGGAGTTTCTCCGAGCGTAAACAGCTGTGCTGTTGAAGTTCTCTTTTGAAATGGAAGTAACAGAAGGAATTTGATACATGCCTTACGACATCAGCTTGCGGAAATCAAGATCACCTTTTGAAATATCTTTGAGTGAGGGTACGGAATGCACATATAATAACGGTAAATAACGCATAAAGCTCTAAACAAAACGAAGAAGGCGCGATTGGTGGGTGGTAAGCAGTGCTCGACAGTATCGAAGATACAGGTACCTTAGATACTCTCTTTGATACTTTTTGAGCATCTTGTATCTCTATCGTGGTACGTCTCGCAAGGTGTGTATCAGTATCTATGTTTCTGATACATTAAAGAACGTATCGTGTATCTAAGACACAACATACATCCATCGCAACATCACCGTGTTAGCCAATAAACACCGGCTATGATCCGCTTCTAAGCTGATACTGCATGACTAAGCCACCTGAATAAAACTAAAGGCAGGCAAACTGTCTGCCCTCGCAAGAGTCCTCCAGCGAGGGCAGACAATTTGTTCTGTGCATCCCTAGTGGCGGAGGAGAGTCACGTGGTGACGCTCGCGCCCAGGGTTACCAGGTTTAGTTACACTGCGCCAATTTGGCTACTTTTCTTTACGGCCGGTGCGGGCAGAGAAAGCACCTGGGATACTTGGCTACTTGTTGGCTGCCCTCTGTTTACCTCGATTTGTGACAAATTATTGTGACGTCGCATCCCCTGGAGTTCGAGTAGGCGGTGTCAAAACATAGGGGCCAAGAGTGTTTCTGGCTCAGGAAATTGAATTACGCTCTTGCATTGCATAAAAGAAAGGACTTTTGGATACGGGGCTCGTTTTCGGGGGAAACCTGTTGTCATGAGCGCTCACTTTGCCGACCAGGTTATTGCGGAACACCAATTTAGCTGTAATTTGAAGTGAAAAGGTCAATCGAAAGCTTTCGGCGAGAAAATGATCTGCACACATCGATATTAGAAATTAGATATCAGAGGAACTGTCTGTGTTATTTTTAGCAAAGAGGTACAGACTGCTAGTGGGGAATATGTTTGTTTAATTGCTTGCTGCTTTATCAGTGTGGCACTTAACCCCTGTGAGAGATTCACGCAGACTTCGCCATCCGAACCTTTAGATTATAGTTTGAATAATACATACTGATTTAATGGTAACCAGTGTAACGTCCCAGCATATCTGAATCACGTTCTTTGTGAATGCAAGCGATACGCATCAGTGGGACAGTCTCTGAAGGCGGCCTTACATCTTCAATGGGGCTCGTGCTTAGATTTGTGACATATTCTTGGCCAATGGCAAAGCAGCACCTGTGCGCTACGTGCCACGAAAGCGCTGTTGACTTTCTTGGGGGCCACGAGCCTGAACGAAACTTTGTAAACGGTGTAGTCTACGTGTGTGTGGCTGTATGTGTTATGCGCTTATCAGTGTAAATATCATAATTGTCGCCCAGCCCCTGCAGTAGCATGTCAGGGGAATAGCCAGGCAAATATCTCCAGCTTTTCATTAAAATATTTCTTTCTTTCTCACTCTGTGAAAATTAAGGAGACTATCTGCATAGCCATTAGTCTGCCATTGCGCAAGCAGACCAGAAAGCTGCAATAACCTGAGCTTCCTAATTTAGAATAAATATACTACATTTTATTACCTTTTTTATTACCTTAAGAACATATTTGTAGAAATATATTGTAAAATGGCACACGTTTAGTAGCTTGAATAAATTTACACACCGCATAAAAGGCATCCCCGTGCCAATATCACAGATTCGAAGCCCCGGTATTGAGTACTATTGCTGTAGTTTAACCCTATCTTAGACAGCGGAATAAAAAGCAGTTTTTTTTTCAGAGTAATAAATATCGGCGATCTGAAAATAATAATGTTCTCTGGTTTCTCTTTCTATGCAGGATTGACATAGAGGAGATATCGCCAGATCAGCCCTGTGCGAATATAGATTTTATTGGGCTAACTGCTCGGACATCGTCGCGCGAGCAACGATTGCGAAAGTGACTACAATTTATGGCTCAGTCACGCCAACTTTGGTTTTACATGCAGTACTCGTACATATTGTCACCACAAAAGTGGTACTTCTAGTCGTTTTAAATAAAGCCATTAAAAACGCATAAAGAGAGTGTCAGCAATATATGCTTTAATCTCAGCAATAACAATTTTGAAGGCATTTATTCTGTACTTCCTTGCTTTTAAACCGAATAGCAGTTCCATACATCCGTTTAAGTAAAATCGTCGTAGTTGCTCTCACACACGCGTGGCTACATTTGGCTGCTTTTACTGTCCTTGGGTCAAGTTGGCTACTTTTAGAGCGCAGCTCTTAGGTGCCCGTTCCTGCGTTGAGCGGCGCCGCCGTCCCCGTTGCCGTCGCCGTCGGTGGCGTAACCGATGCACATGAAAAAGTAACCGATGTACATGAACAAAATAAAATGAGAGCTAAAATACCCAAGTTGGAGCAGGATTTGAACCCGGGCCATCTGCGTGGTATTCAAGCCAGTCTACGACAGAGCCACGCTGCATGGTGCTTGAAACGCATTCGCAAAAGAACTTTATACAGGCGTCAGGTTGGGCAAGGAATCGCGTTAACCTATGTAATATAACGTGGCAGAAGAGTAAAATAACAACCAGTCATCACACAATGCTAATGCGCAACGAGTGTGCGGTTTATGCTTCCCAACCACTGCAAAGTACTCAGCCATATTTATTCATCGTCATAAGCCACATGCAGCATCAACAAAGTGCACATAATACCTTACAGGTGTATAGCGCGAGCTCGCTTATGCGCAGAAAGAGAAATGAAATGCGCAGAAAGTGGAAGGTGTCCTAGTCCACAAAAATTATGATTACTGGCGTAGCGGATACTTTGCGGAAAGCCAAAATTTCAAACACAGTTGTCCTTCCAACAACACGAAGTTGCGCTGAGAATTCGCATAAGGCCGCATCGTAATCATTGGCGAATTATTTAGCTAGTTTTTCGAATTTATTGTCTGTTTTCCGTCTTTTCTACCTGGCAACCCTGCTCGCGCCGTCTTGACCAAAACAAGTGCGCGAACGTTTAAACCCAGTTGACCTTTCGGATTCTCATTCTGTTTTCTTTTTAGCTGCGTTACTGCCATTACACTTACTTAGCCATTGTGCCGCATACTCCAATGCGTGGCGCGTGTATTGCAGAAATTCTGATGCCGCTGTAGTGCGGTTATCGAAGTTGCTCTTGCGTGGTGCTTCGTTACAAAGTTGAAGGATATATAATGGGGTTGCTTGCGTTTTGGGGCTTTCACACACAAGTGATTTGAAGGATCTTGTGTATTTAGGTTTGACTTACACGCTGAGATTGACTTATATGCAAACAGGATTCTTGTAACAATAGCACCACCAGTAGCGATGCTGTATCTGATAGAACAAGAATTTACCTAACGGCAGATATCTTGGCGTACTGTATGTTTTTCTTCCTGCTACCTTTATTCAGAGTTCCTAAAATCGTAATTTCATTCCTAACAAAATGAGTGTTGTCTTAATTGTCCTTCTTTTGCATCCAATGAATTACCCAGGTATCTGTAGTGCTTGTTTCTTCAATCTTTTCACTGCACTGCGTCTTTTATTACGTGCTGCTTTATTCTTGCTGTTAATTGTCTGCGTCATTTGGAGTGCTGTTTACATATAATTACGAAAGCAATTATATTGACACTCTCGGCTGATTTTTGCCGTCGCCGTCGTGCCCCAGATATGTATATGTATGTGTATATAAATTATTATCACGAAATAAAAATAATTCAGAAGAAAAAAATTCTCAAGTGGTCGACCGGGGTTACGAACTTGCGACCCCTCGCTCCGCAGCTTCGCGGCCTTCGACAATTACGCCATGGCTCATTTTTCTTCGTTCATGGTATTTATTCAACATGGACATGGCACTTGAAGGAAATTCAATACAGACGAAGAACTAATATGTTGATTATACTCTTATCGCGACACAATGACGAACAGACGGCACGATAGAATTCGCAATCATTTCCATAGCGAATACATGAAGAAACATCCTTTTCCAATTATAAGCGAGAGTAGCGGTAAGGATAAGCACCTCATTCGTTCTCCAGTATACTAACGGCAGAATACGAACGCACGCGGCGTTGGGTGAAATGCATGGGACGCCAGACGTGCCGAAATTAAAGTTACGCGAGACGCGCGGGCCATGCTGCATCGTCGCCCGCGCTGCGTTTGCGTCGTATTACTGCCGACCCACGCTAGTTTTCCATTTTGGGGTTGTAGCGCCACGCCACTTGTGACCAGTCGGCCCAGGAAAAAATCACGACATATCCACAGAATGAATGATGATATGTGGGCGAAGCTCGAGACGGGGAGATCATCGGTAAACCGTAACTCTACCGTGAAAGTTAGCCGATTGCATCATTAGAAAGACGTAAAACTGTGCGTATATTATACAAAATCAACTTTTATTTTGTTCTTGTTCGTTTGTTGTTTCGTTTCTTCGTTTGTTCTTTTCATATCGTCGTTGTCATGGCGGCTGGATTGCGAGGTCCCTTCATTATGACGACTTTACGGTCCGTGAATTGAAGCGAGAGAGGTTCTTGTACTGGTTGCATTGGGAAGTTTGGAAACACTAAGTCTATGCACGTCCCTCGGATCGTGGTAGGTTGCATATGGACACATCTGAGTGCGTATTTGGAAAGCATGTGCTGCGCGATCCAATCATTGGCAGTGAGGTCCACGTTGAAGTCCCCAACCAGCACAAACGGATGGTTCTTGTACTTGTTGTCGTAGTCACGTAACGCAGCGTCTATAAACGACTTGACGTCCCCGATAGACAGGTTGGGTGCGAGGTACACGGTCATGACGGCGACTAGCAGACGGCTAATGAATCGGTGGACCGGTCTTTCGACGCGTGGTGGCGATTCCGGTCTCGATTGTCGGCTCCGCGATGGAGTGCCAAGCATGAAGCTTCACCAGTGTAACGCACCTCCACCAGTGTAACGACCTGGGATGGACGAGGACACGGAGCACGACAAACACGCTTTATCGATTAGAGAAAGAACTGCAACGTCTTCTTCGTCCCTGCGCTGGGCCAAGAACACTCGCGCTGCTTCGTTGCCATCACCACTGGCACATACGCGCGGCATAGGCGGTCACGTGCGAGCTAGGAGGGACAAACCCACGGCTTTAGGAGCTTCGCCCCTAAAAGAAGACCGTCCCGTGGCTCATGGTGGCGCAAGCAAGTGGGAAAGCTCTGGCTCTTGTAGACTTATACCACAGGAGAGAAGGAACGAGACGGCTGAACCAGAATCACACTATATATGTTACACCGCGACCAGAATCAAGAGGCTAATATTACAGCGCAGACGAAAAAGACAACCACGAAGAAAAGAAACGTACAACACAAGCGCTGACTAACAGCTGCTTTATTTTTTCATAACCAACGCATATATATGACCAAGGCAAACTTACCGCATTATGCGCACACAACAACAGCTGTAAACAAAAACGTGTAACAAGGATGATAGTGTAATAAATCCTCAGGGACATGAAACTATATTCAGATTCATACAAATAAGTAAAGAAGTAAGAATGACAAAGAAGTGCCATTGGGCTGTAGTTTTAGCCTCAGCAATATTGTTACGTGGTCGTGACGTCGACGAAGACACCAGTCGGCGTTTGCAGGATGAAACTGTTTATTTGGCCGAACTTGTGGCCGTAAAATGAGAACTGGAACTACAGCAATATACGCTGTACAATGATAGCGGCGAACAGGGCGTCGTTCGTCGATCAACTGACAAGCAGTCAAGCGCGTCGGCTTTTATACAGGCGCTATCGAACTTTCCAGCAATATCGCTGGTGGCGGCGTTATCTCTAGACAAAACTGGAACATTCGCGTGCGGGGCGCAATCTTAACAAACTGATCTACTACAATCGCGACGCTTCTAGAACACTACTTCGCGGACAGCGTCGAGCGTTGATAACCGTCCCTGCCGGTCAAACCTGAATACATCAAAACAAGACAAGAAGTGGGCGTGGCATTGCCCCCCTCTGAAAAAGCATCGTCCCGATGCTTATGAAAGAACATAGAAGAGAAAAAAAAAACAAAAATAAATTCTATTATAAAATCTAAATGGCTCTCATGGCAAGATCTGTGTCCCCCTTTGGGGTTTTTCCGGATTTACGCCACAGGGGGAAGAAAAATTGGGGGACGCTTAAGCTTCGCCTTTAAGAGTTGAACGCGATAGCAATATCCTGCCCCTAGTGCGCACTTCGAACACTACGAGTGTTTAACAGAATACGCGAAATGAGGTGTGTGCCTTATGTAATGGGTAGCATGCTTTAAACCAGGAGCAATTATGCGCGAGAACCTTTTTCGAAGCTGCGATGCACCCACTACATGGTCTTAAGGGAATACGTGCAGTAATGTGTGTGCCTTTTGTAATGGGTGGCTGTCTTTAAACCACCAAGTCGTTATGATCTTGACGTGGTGTGACGCCCGATGGCAATGTACGCTGGTACCACGCAATATTACTGCCATATAACATATCGTACTGTAACACCTGTATGCAGGACGCGTATTTTTGGGAAGCATCAAAGTTACTTTCAGTGCAGCTCAAAGCAGAGGCGTGGCTGTGTGGTAGAACACCTGCTTGCCACGTAGACGGCCTGGGTTCGATTCTCACTCGGACCCAACATTTTTATTATTTATTTTATTTGCACCTTTTTCAATTTTTCGGTCACGGACAAGATGATGATTTTTCGCTCACAACCAACGGTGCCGGCGCCGACGCCGACGGCGGAATTTCTGCGATACGAGCTCTTTAACGCTATAGCGTTAAAACAAGACAAGTGCATACACAAATAAATTACAATAACGAAGGAAAAATAGAGTCCCCAGGCTCGCTAACGCGCAAAAAACGGCTTAAGGCGCACGACATGGACGACTTAAGGTCGCGCACGGCGCCGCTGAGAGTTCGTAATGCCGTCAGGGGCAACCTCATAGTCGAGTGCGCCGAGGCGTCGAAGTACCCTGTAGGGTCCGAAGTATCGTCGAAGAAGCTTCTCACTAAGTCCTCGTCGGCGTATTGGCGTCCACACCCATACACGGTCACCGGGTTGGTATTCCATGTGGCGTCGTCGAAGGTTGTAGCGGCGGCTGTCAGTCGTCTGCTGGTTCTTTATCCGTAGGCGGGCGAGCTGTCGTGCTTCTTCGGCGCGCTGTAGGTAGGTGGTCAAGTCGATGTTTTCCTCGTTGGTCACGTTTGGTAGCATGGCGTCGAGCGTCGTTGCCGGGCTCCGTCCGTAGACCAACTTGTACGGCGTCATCTGCGTCGTTTCCTGTACGGCCGTGTTGTACGCGAAGGTCACGTACGGAAGGATGGCGTCCCACGTCTTGTGTTCGACGTCGACGTACATGGCCAGCATGTCGGTGATGGTCTTATTTAGACGCTCGGTGAGGCCGTTGGTCTTTGGGTGGTACGCGGTGGTGCGGCGGTGGCTTGTGTGGCTGTATTCCAGGATCGGCTGAGTTAGGTCAGCCGTAAACGCCGTACCTCTGTCGGTGATGAGAACCTCCGGGGCGCCGTGTCGAAGGACGATGTTCTCAACGAAGAACTTGGCTACTTCAGCGGCACTGCCTTTGGGCAGGGCTTTTGTTTCGCCGTAGCGGGTGAGGTAGTCGGTAGCCACGACGATCCATTTATTTCCGCAAGTCGACGTTGGGAACGGCCCCAGGAGGTCCATCCCGATCTGCTGGAATGGTCGCTGAGGAGGCTCGATCGGCTGAAGGAAGCCTGCTGGTCTTGTGGGCAGTGTCTTCCGTCGCTGACAGTCTCGGCACGTCCTTACGTAGCGAGTGACGTCGGCTGCAAGGCGCGGCCAGTAGTACTTTTCCTGTACTCGTGCGAGCGTTCGGGAAATTCCGAGGTGTCCAGCCGTCGGGTCGTCGTGCACGGCATGCAAAATTTCTGGTCGCAGTCCCGAAGGTACAACGATAAGGAAGCTGGCTCGGGCCGGAGAGAAGTTCTTCTTTACGAGGACGTTGTTTTTCAAGAAAAATGATGCCAATCCTCGCCTGAATACTTTTGGGACGGCGATGGTCCTGCCCTCCAGGTAATCCACTAGACCCTTCAGTTCCGGGTCGGCTTGCTGTCGTTCGGCGAAGTCTTCGCCACTTATGGCTCCCAAGAAGCTGTCATCATCCTGGTCGTCGGGCGGTGGCGGGTCGACGGGGGCACGAGACAAGCAGTCGGCGTCGGAGTGTTTCCTTCCGGACTTGTACACGACAGTAATGTCAAATTCTTGAAGTCTTAAGCTCCACCGTGCGAGGCGACCTGAAGGGTCCTTCAAGTTAGCTAGCCAACACAAGGCGTGATGGTCGCTCACAACTTTGAAGGGCCTGCCGTAGAGGTAGGGGCGAAACTTTGACGTAGCCCAGATGATGGCGAGGCACACCTTTTCTGTTGTGGAATAGTTGACCTCTGCTTTAGACAGCGACCGGCTAGCATAACTGATAACCCTTTCCAGTCCGCCCGTCCGCTGCGCAAGGACGGCGCCGAGTCCTATGCTGCTTGCATCGGTGTGAATCTCTGTATCGGCGTATTCGTCGAAATGCGCAAGTATCGGAGGCGTCTGCAGGCGTCGTTTCAGTTCATGAAATGCTTCGACTTGCGCTGTTTGCCACCTGAATTCGACGTCGGTCTTCGTGAGCTGCGTTAGTGGTTCGGCGATCCGTGAAAAGTCTTTGACAAAACGTCTGTAATAGGCGCACAAGCCGAGAAATCGGCGCACGGCCTTCTTGTCGGTGGGTAGCGGGAAAGCGGCGATGGCAGCTGTTTTCTGCGGGTCTGGGAGCACTCCAGTCTTGCTGATCACGTGACCCAAAAACAAGAGCTCCTCGTACGCGAAGCGGCACTTTTCTGGCTTCAGGGTGAGCCCGGAGTTCTTTATTGCTTGAAGTACGGATTGAAGTCGCTGGAGGTGTTCGTCGAAGTTCGAGGAATACACAACGACGTCGTCCAAGTAAACAAGGCAAGTCTGCCACTTCAAGCCAGCCAGCACGGTGTCCATGACGCGCTGGAAGGTCGCAGGTGCCGAGCAAAGACCGAAAGGCATGACCTTGAACTCAAAGAGGCCGTCGGGTGTTATAAAAGCGGTCTTTTCTCGGTCTCTTTCGTCTACTTCGATCTGCCAATAGCCGGTCTTGAGGTCCATCGACGAAAAGTACGTCGCGTTGTGTAGTCGATCCAGTGTGTCGTCTATCCGTGGGAGGGGGTACACGTCCTTCTTCGTGATTTTGTTCAAGCGCCGATAATCAACGCAGAAGCGCAGTGTCCCGTCCTTCTTCTTCACTAACACCACGGGTGACGCCCACGGACTCTTTGAAGGCTGGATAATGTCGTCGTAACATTTCGTCGACTTGTTTCTTAGAGTCAAATGAAGGTTTATCTTAGTGACCAGAATCGACGCCCGCGGGGAGCGCGAGCCGTGGCTTCACGTGCCACTGTCAAGCGCCGTCTTTATTTTCTTCTCTTCAGGTCGCACGCTCTGCGGTTTTGTTTGCCACCCAAAGGAAGCGCTGCAGGGTTTTGGGACAACGCGAGCGCAGGAGTCCGAGAGTGGATTGCCTTCTGCGAATGCGTCCTAGCAGCTTGCAAATTTCTTGGGTCCCCAACTCTAAAACTCTGTAGAGTTTCGCCGGAATTGGGATGTGTGCCTTCGACTTGTACTTTGACATACAGGTCGTGGTCGACACTGCTCGCGCGAATATCTATCTCTTCAGGGGGAGTTTTGTATGTCTTGTGCTTTCACCGCAAACTTTGCGCTGAAGCTATATAGACCACAAGAAGCTCACATTGCTCGCTGCAGCGGCCGCGTTTGCGAAAGGAGTGATCTGATAGCTAGAAGAGCCAAAGCGGGGGCTAGTTGAAGTAACAACTGTGACAGTTCGCGCCCGTCCTATGTATATCTGTGCGTTCTTTTCGTGCATCCTTCTCTGTGTTTGAGCGGCGCGCTGCAAGTGTAGAGCTGCTTGCCGCTCTTCTTGTGACGTTCCAATTTCTTGCTATCGCATTCATTGCTTCGCCCTTGAGGCGAAACTATGACCTTTTTGTATCCCTCTTGAGTTTACCCTTATGTCGAGGCGATGTTGACGACGGATATGTCATACTCTGGTGGCGTCTTGAGTATAACAAAGCCAGCTTACTACTAAACAAAATAGCAAACTTGAGTTTGTATTAGAACAATGGAAATTATAGGGAAGCCATCCTAAATATGTCACGAAGGGTTTTTGAGAAAGGTTGCTTTACTAAATCCGCTGTTTTTCTCTTGGCATCCCAACGAGCGGTTTAGGCTATTTTCCATGGGCACTGAATTTTACATTGTGTTACCTTGAGGGACAGGATAAGCAAAAATATTTTAAAAAATATTTTTTTTCTGTTTTCGCAACTCGAAATCTGTGGCCTTTTCTGAACCAGAATCAGTATTTCTTTGTCTTTGTGCCGACTTCTTTTTGTTTAAAAATGACATATTTCAAAAGTTGTGCGCCGGCGTGCCACGCCCCCACTTTCTTACGTAGCAAGACATGCTTTGCAGTTCAAGCATCAACGCCGCATGGAGAGGCTACAGTTGGCAAGCTGAAGTGCATTGGACACGTTGAAAGAAAATGGGTACAAGACTGCAAAAACTAAATAAAGGAAAGGCATCATGCTTTCTGACGGGAAATCTATATCTGGCCGAGGACCTCCGAGTGATGCCATCATTAACAAGCTCCAAAACTATTATCGTTTAGCCATTATAAGAAATACAGCCAGCTTGGAGGACATGAGACATGTCCTGCGACATGTGGCCTGAGCCACATATTTTCACATTGCATCAAGGAATACCAATATATCCCACGGTCTTTGCCCGAAAGACGCCGACACCTGTTGCAAACTTAACGAAGCTCAGTTGAGTGGTGAACCACACGTTCAAGATGAACAACTTCCAGCATCTGTTTTTCAGGCTGTGAAGCTAATTGATCAGCAGTTAGCTAATACATAATTCATTGCTAAATGCCTCGATGGGAAAACTCAAAACACCAACGAGTCGTTCAATCATGTCGTGTGGGAGCGCGCTCAAAAAACGTTTTCCTGGAACACCAAACATTGAACATATGCACTCTTGAAGCTGTGCTCACTTTTAATGATGGCAGCAGAGCCCGGGTCAATGCGTGCTGAACTCCTTTGGAACATCATCAGGGCACTACACAGTCCAGGCCCTACGCGTCTTTCACCTGCGTCAATAGTACTTCGCTAATAGGGCTGCACAGCTGGCGACTAAGGAGGCTCGCCAGGAAAGAAAGTCATCACTAAAACAAAACGTGATATTGGTGACGAGTATATGGCTGGTGCCTATTGAAAGGGCTCGTCAATTTGCCATTATTTCATTGTATTTTTGTAATAAAGCATATTTTCTTCTTTAGGCGCGATTATCTCAAAACATGTTTTTTGTACTTTTGTACCTTTATCTCAGAAACCACAGCATCTAGGAACAGATTTCTCCCAGTATTTAGATAACGTACCGGATAGTATACTGAAGCGGAATTATTATTCCTTGGGCAAGTGTTTTTTTCAAGACGACATCTAACACCTATTAGTGAGTGATAATTAGGTACGTTAAGTACAAAATATACAAAAAATTATTATTTAATGTTCAGCGATAACTCTGAGTTAAACGAGAAAAGGCTTTTGATCACAATGATAGCAAAATAATTACTGTGACTCCTACGGTTACCGAGAAAAAGATACATAAACATCACCAGAATACATGGCGGATATAGCGTCTACCCTGTTCACTTAGTAGGTGAGTTCACCATACATCGTTGGGATAGCTATTAGAGTATGCTGTACCCTATACTTAAATTTCACTGTTACTTTTTGATACGAACAGCCTTCCTATTTTACTTAGACATATATGTATGTTTTATTTGTAGGCCTGTCCTAATCGTTTTTAGCGGTCGCAATCATCAGGTAACCTGAGCTACAAACAGCCGCACTGTAACTGCGTAACTGTGTAAATTTCACACTATAACTACGACAATTAGGTTTTCTCAAATAATTCTCTACTTAAACGAAAATACAAGAATATTGTTGCGAAGCATATCGGTTAACAATAACGTGAACAAAATTTTATCAGATTTAGTACTTTTGTGATATTTTTGATTCCCCCAAAAATTGGACTACCGTCGCGCGCAGCAGTGTCTTGAAAATTTTCTCTTGGCCATGAACCCAAAAATTGGCTATGAGCTTCTCCACACGAGCATATAACACTGTTAGATTTTCTTATTCAATACAAGAAGGTCTTCGTATAGGCCGTGCCAAGTCGAAGCCTATGAATAACTGTTTCTACAGATCGGCTAACATTTATCGAAATATTAAGTTCTACGCCTTGATCAAGGCTACATATCTGACAGTTCTGTGCCTCGGTCGCAATTCAAGTTTCCTTGGACAGTCGACAGCACAGCTTATTCAGTACATCGCGCATCCCTCGCTGCTAGAGGTAGTAGTGATAAATATTCTCCTGACGCGCAGCATGTGTCATGTGATCAGCTGTGTCGTTTCCTATGATTTCGCACTGACTTGGAAACCACTGCAACATTATGCTGTGGTTCACATCTCTCGCTGTGGCGTATGTGCTTTCTATTTCGTAGGCCAGCACGATACCTTTGTTTCCTAAGCTGATTCAAAGAGACTAATGAGGCCTGCGAGTCACTGACAACTCCACAGCGAAGATGACCTGCCTGTCGACATATGAAACGTAAAGCACATAGTACTGCATAAAGTTCTGCCGTTGTGGATGTTCTAGGGTGGTTGAGCTTAAAACTTTTTGTCTTGGTATGTAGTTATATAGACCGCTGATGTAGAACTTTGATTCCAACATCATGCTTCGGCATAGACGTGAATGTGGTCTACATATTAAATATAAACCTATGCTAAGCGTAATTGCTTTATCGCGATTGTCGACACATCACTATTACGAGGTAATCACGGAACTGAAGTTACAATTTATGGAATTGAGAGCTGCCATGCGAGATGATATGCGCATGGGGGCCAGTACTCGTGCGTAGGCAGTAAATGTTTGCATCGTACTATATTTTTTATGTATCAGTGAGGCGCTTCTCTCCTCAATAGCTCGATATAGATTATGGTTAGCGAGTTGGCAAACGAAAATAATGTCGACAAGTTTGTGTGAATCTCAGGGCAGGTAAAGTTGGTTGACGAGACTCAGGAATTATCAAAGCGCTGGCGGGCGCTCGTGGTACTCCAAGACATGTATGAAGGCTTCTGGCCAACAATTTTTGGCTTCTTTCCTCTAAGTTATGGGATATCCCATGTAGAACCTGGGAAGACTAAGGCATTTTTGTGGAGAGATTGCCGAGTGTAGAAGTAATAAAGAAGAACATGAACTACTCCATCTCACTCCGGCAAATTGACGAAGAATTTAATTAGGAATTTAACTTTTTCTAGAGTGATTTCATGTGCGGAGCCCAAGACAGTCATCTGTCTAAAATTACCCCTAAAGACTAGTGCTGTCGCATTTGTAAACGTTGGGAGTCTATCTCGAGCTTTAATGTCTTGAGGCATTTTCTTGTGAAACGAAGCACATCTGTTTTCTCGTGGGAAAGAATCATGTCTCTGCTCTTCAAAAACTCATTAAGTATTGTTAGGCCAGCTTGGAGCTTCTGCTGAACTGCTTGGGGACTCGAGTCCGATGCCCATATGCACAGATCGTCTGCATATAGTTAAAAAGTCACAGTTTCGCCGCAAGGGCGGATCAATGAATGCGATAGCAAGAAATTGGAATGTCACACGAAGAGCGACAAACAGCTGGACAATTGAAGCTTGACGCTGAAGCACAAATCACACCCGAAAAGAACGCGCAGGTGTAGACAGGGCAAGCGTGACCTAACAAATGCCACAGTTGTTACGTCTTTGCGCTTGAGCAACGCGCTGCAAGTGTCGACAATGGAGAATCAGACGCTCCTATACATTTCTTTTTTCTTTTAAACAGCGGCGCGTGGAGTGACCCCTCTGCGTCTCCTGCCACATGGGGGCGTCTGACGCAAGATGTGGCCGGTGTTCTTTTTTTTTTCGTTCCACATCACGAGTGGGTACAGAAAAGGCCCCCCTTGTGGTCCGCATCTCAAGGGCACTTTTGAAATTGAAATAAAGTTTAGGAGTGTTGTGTGATAGAAAACACATGCAAGCTCCTCCGAGACCTGCGTACCCCCAGTGGTAAATGGTGTATATAAATAGCTCGCCATTAGTTCGCCGGGGCATGGATGGCACGTGGTTGAGTTGTCTAACACAGCGCGATGGGGAGCGAGGTGTCACTGCTTTGAATCGCCGGTCGGGTGCTTCGAAGAATTTCTTTTGTTCTTTTTTCTTTTTGCTCTGTGATATATGCACATACATATACATGTCCAGGACAAGACGGCGACGGCGATGGCAAAAATCAGCCGAGAGTGTCCATATAATTGCTATCGGAATAATAATTGAATGTGGCGGGCAAGGTACTGGGACATTTCAGCCATAACGCAAATAACTAAAAATGGATTGAATATACTACCCTGCGGAGCAGCTTGACTAGCTTCACGCTCTTTGCTTTTGAGTAAGAAGTCTCAATGAAGGTTTTCCGGTCTTTTAAAAATTTGGAAATTTATCTTAGTGTTCGGCTAAGAATGCCCATCTGAATTAAACCATGTTGATACACAAATGCTGGAAAAATTAGTCCGCAATGGTCGTTTGGTACTTTCTTAACTAAAGCTAGGCCCCTAAAAGGTTGACCACCTGTTACTGCCCCACTGAAAGAGCGTAGAAGATTCCGCAATCTTGACTCTAGTTGATACACGGTGCTTTATGATGGAAGGGCCACCGATGGCCTGCGAGCGCCGGTATATGATATGGCATGTGAACAATGATGGGTTGAGTGGCTTACAAGGGCCTGAAATTCTGTTCGCTAAAATGCGTAAAAACACATAGTTGTTAAAATCACGAGAGTGACGTGAGTGTGTATAATGAAAATGAGTGGCGGGTGTCGTGGTATTATAACTGTGACATTACTGAATTAGCACGAATGCCTCGTTACTTCCCTTGACTCCATGAGAGGCCATGCTACGGATTACCTGCACATATGATATTAGAACTACGTTCATCTTTTTAAAACTAATAGTGACTCGTGTTTAAAGAGAGGTTCGCTACCTAAAAACATTAAAAGAATAAGTGGTATTTGCTGCTAATAAGGTGATGGGAAATGCTTTTTCCTGCACGGCTCTAGATCTGCGCATTTAAGAGTACATGCAGCACTGTCAGCGGCTCACCACATCTATCGCATCTGGGCGGGTCACCACCAGACAAAAGATATACGTGTATGCTGTGGGCGTGCCCTATATAGTCGACAAAGTGTGACTTCTGTGCGTTGTGCTTTTAGGGGCGAAGCTCCTTAAGGCGGCACCCGTTCGTCCCTCGTAGTCGTCGTCATCGTAGTAGTGCGTAACAAGTCTTACGCTTTGACCTCCAAGGTGGTGCCGGTGGGAGATTTCTCCTGTGCGTTGTTGAAGAATAAAAAAATTCGCAGCGTGCGCGTTAACTAAAAGCCGAATTCTTCTGTCTCTCATTCCCCATTAGCAGCCATTGGCATGTTCCTGTAGGAAACGTTAGTAGAAGTAGAAGTGTAAGTGTTAGCTAAAAGCCGACTTCTTCTGTCTCTCATTCCCATTAGCAGCCATTGTTTACCTCCAAGGTAGTGCCTGGTGAGATTTCTCCTGTGCGTGATTAAACAATAAAAATTTTGTTCAAAACGCCGTTGATTGATGAAATAAACCAACGAAAGACGCCAGATGTTTTGTAAAAGCAGAACGAAAGAACGCCAGATGTTTTTCTTAAAGTGTAGTAGTAGTAGTTGTATGTAGCCACCTCGCCCGATCGTCAACGGGCGAGGTGGACCGGCAACGGCGCGAGGACCCTGCCGTACGAGAGTTAAATCACACTAAAAGATATACTTTGCGGGCGATACACTCTAGTGAGCTTTCAACTTTTCGTCTTAATGTACATGATAAAGAAATTATTTCTACGAAAAACGCAAGGCACACCTTGAGCAATATATTTGGTTTTGGGACGCTAAATGGAACCATGAGGCGATGCGAAGCCGAAGCACTTGCACGATCGCGTTCCGTTGGCTTTCGTTGGGCATGCTACCGACCTCGCGTCGTGGAACGCGCGTCCTGTCTTCCCTCTAGCCTTGCCTTTAATTCGCACAGGGCGAGCGGGGAATGCGGTCGCTCTTGGCGCTCTTTCGCTCGGGAGCGGACTTCTTCCTTGCATTTCACAGATCACAAGTGATAATGAAGGGACCACGTAAACCAACAGTACAATAAAAGTTTGATGTTTAGTATATACACGATGTTTCACACTCTTTATATTATGTACTGGGCGCATTTCACGGAAGAGTTTCACGGTTTACAGATGATTCCCTCCGTAGCTTCGCCCCATTCATCATCATTCACCCCGTGGATATGCTGTGATTTTTTTTGTGTAGGCGGGAAGTTACCGAGGTCTGGCTTTACCATGTTGGGTTGAACTAGGAGAGCTAAAGAAGGTTTCCGCTTCGAAGTTGAAGTTGAAGTTAGAAGTTTATTTCATTATTTTTGTGATACATGTATTTACACTTTTAGGGACCGAACAAAATTGTTAAAGGGTCACTAACGGCATTAGAACATCAAAAACTCTAAATGGCAACAGCATGACACGGGAATACTTAGTTATCAAAAACACAAGAAAACAGATATCAAGACAGAATGTGGTTTCAAAGGCAATGGTCACCGTTACTAAAGAATAAAAACAATACTGACAAGATACTGCAGTTTATTAGGAGCTGGCTCGCCAGGTTCTTAAGCTGGGGCGAAGTCCCGCGGCGAAACCTGCATCCATCCAGAGCCGTGTATCCATCCATTGAATGCGTCGTGGAACGCGAAGAGGAGCGCTACGCGCGTGGTGTCTTCCCCGTAGCCTGGCCAGTCTCACAGCAAGAGCGGGTAACGTGGTCGACAGCTAGGCGAGCATCGGACAGCTCTTTTTAGGACCACTTTGTCGTGCGCGTCTTGAGGGCAGTTTTCAAATTGAAAGAACATTAGGAGCGTTGCGTCTGCAAGTGTCGACAATTGAGAATCACACCCATCTCACAAGCTGGGTGCAGCACTGTGGAAGCTACCGGGCTGCTCAGCCAATAGGAAGAGCGAGCACACCTCACGATGTATTCATCCGCGCCGCGCCGTCTGCTCGGCGTCCCCGTAGCCATAACGCGTTGTACGAATAGAGTGAACGCACGGGGGCAACCAAAGCTCTTAGCGTTGGGAAGCAACGGCAGCGCCGCAAATAAAAGAAAAAAAAAGTTGGCCAGGTGCTGCGTTGGGCGAGTAAAACGAACAAGTGGTAGCAACCAACGCTGTTAGCACTGGGCAGCAGCGGTAGCACCGGGAAAAAAGAAAGAATAACATGGCAGCACACGTCGACGCTGGTTCCTTGCGCCTCTAAATTAGGAAGTCGCCGTCGAGAGCTATGCGTCCCGTAAGTTCTAAACCGACGCTGGTGTTTGCGTTATATTTGCCTCCCGGTGCTTCGACAGCAATGTACTCGTGTATTTTGCACTGTTCCAAGGTTCATTCTCAAATTCTCGGCGACAAGGCTTAGCAGGCATGGCTGAACAAACAGCTAATAAAAATGTGCCTGATACGTTGTCCTCAGCGTGAGATGGCATAAAGCGATAGCAAAATTGCACCGTTTATTTATTGCTGTCAGGACAGTGGGCAAGTAGCAAACGCGAGTTCATATCGAAGCAGGCGATCGCGTCTGCATGGGCGCTGCCATGTTGGTTCGTCATCACAATTATCGGAAGTTACCGATGGAATAATTAAATGCACATGCTGCACATGCGAATCCTGCTTAGCGCGTCACGTATTGCTGTGACGCTTAGCACATTCTCCAACTAAAATCCAATTACAAACGTAACTATGTTTTGCTGCGCAAGAGTGTGACTTGCTTACACCTCGTAGCTTCCACCCTGCTGCAACCGGCTTGTGAGATGAAGTACAGATATTTCTTGTATATGTACTTCCTTAATGTGTATATAATTGTAATGTAGCCCTCTGAAACGCGGTTCCGAAAACGCAGCACGGTTTATTAATGCATCTCCGCCATCATTCCAACTACCTCCTCTTTCTACTCAGCAGACTAGCCACTACCAGTTTATGTCTCAAGTGTGTCTTGCCAGAAGAAGAAAAGTAAGCCACAGTAAATTGTGTATAGAGTTCATCAAAATTATAAATTAATAAACCTATGTGTATATATGTATTATAAAACCATGTGTCACGTCTTCATATAATAGTAGAGGACTTGTACAGAAGTTTTCCCGGTCTTCTCCGAGGCAGCTCCTCAACATCATTCACTTCGTGGATATGGCGTGATTTTTTTGTGTTTGACTGTCCCATGAACGCTGCCAGTATAACTTGAGTGTTTTCCACAGGAAGGGCTTTAGGTCCTGTGCAGGGACATCCCTGGAGGTGTCGGCGCCGTCTGCACGAACAGATGCGGCAAGCCGTTAAAGCCAGTACATTACCCTTGATATCGCGGAGCCCTCGATATCCCTCGATATCGCGGAGCCCAGGCACCCAGCGTACCACAACTTTGTGTTCGCACGAATAAGAGGTGCATAAAAGTGAATAGAGCAGTACAATTACTGGATTTGTGTGCTTTTTCAGAGTCTCTAATGCTTTCACGACGCTCAAAGAGTCCGTGTATATAACTGGCCGGAGTATGTTTATTTTTAATGTGCTTAACAGCCACTAATATTGCGTCGGCGTCTGCAGTGAAGATGTTTGCATTTGAGTGCAGTGTGCAGGCATCTCACAGGGATGGGCCTACCGCTGCGTAAGATACACCAACATGGGACTTCAATACGTCTGTGAAGAATTCAGGATAACCATATTTGTGCTGCAGTTCAAGAAAGTATATGCGTATATGTGCAAGAGGTAGTGATGCAGAACTATCGATGGTACTATCGATACTATCGATAGCTGAGTCACTATCGAGCTATCGATGGTGAAAAATACTATCGATAGCGCTATCGATAGTAAAAAATTCGATGGTACTATCGATAGTATAAAATCAACAGCGCGGACTCACTGCAGACTTGGTTTTCCGTGCCAGTGGTACATAGTGGAGCTGGAAGAGCAGGCTGAAGCGCAAGAAAGTTCACGTCATTGCGTTCTTCACTAGAGTGCTTTGCTCACACATGATCATAAAGTCAAACTGCTCAGCAGTAGCGGAAAGGAAGCCTTTACATCTGGTGGTGGTAGGACTGCGCAGCTTCAAATTGATATAGCATTTTATGATTTCAAAATAAAAAAAATACCAGCAAGTTAATTGTAAGGTGTAACTGGATGATTTTGGATACGAATTTATTGAGGGACATATTCCGCCATTTTGACTACGGAAATAATTTCTCTGGCAAAAATTGCTCATAAATTAAGCAAAGCTGGTAGTAGGCTATCGCAAATATTTTGGCAATATGGCCGGCCAGTAACCGCATCATTTTTCACACCACTATCGATAGTATTGTCACGTGGTTGTGACGGTGAAGAATGCTGCAGCAAGACTGGGAGATACGGAGCTCTTTATTTGGGCGAACTTGTGTCCAGAAAATCAAAACTCAAAATACAAGCGATACAAGCTGCGCACTGAGAGCGGCGAGAACAATCGTCGGCCGTCGAGTAATCTGATCATCGGTGGAAAGCATTGTCTTTTATACATCAGTCATCAAACCTTACAGCGTTATCGCTGGTGCTCGCGTAAGCTCTCGAATAAGCTTGACAGTTTGCGTCCGGCGCATAAAAACAATTGTGAAGCTTCTCAAACATTACGGCGTGGTCTGTGTCAAACGTTGCTGACAGTCTTTGTGGGTGAAACCTGACTACGTCAAAACAAAGCAATAAACAGGCATGGCAGTAATATAGTAATATCGCTATAGTAATATTAACGATGGTACTACCGATTGCACTATCGATAGTTTGTCGATAGTAGCACTATCGATAGTTTGTTTACACTATCGATAGTTTCAAAAAAACTATCGATACTATCGATAGTCAATTTACCGATAGTTCTGCATCACTAGCAAGAGGGCATGCTTCGTAATTTATACGAAAGCAAAATCACAGTTTATAGGCGGCCATTTCCATGGCGGGACCTGTTCAGCGGAAGCCATCAGCTGGTTTTCAAGGAGTGGGAGAGAGTAGGGCTACCGCAATGCAGGACGGTTATGGAACAGAGGAGAGCTGGACAGATTGTTTGCAGCATAGAATGCAGTGTGTTCGTTTTGAGCGTTGACTTTCAGGAATCACACGAATGATAAACACGATCTTTACAAATGCAGCGACCACCCGTTTGACTCCACGTAGAGGCTTTCTATTGGACTTGTCTTGAAGGTGCCTGTACTAATGCGGATGCCTAGATGGTGGAGCGGGTCCAATATCTTCAAAGCGCTCTGCGTGGCGGACTGATAGACTACAGCCTCGTAATCTATGCGTGTGTGTATAAGGCTTTTTTATAGATTCATGAGGCATTTTCTGTCACAGCCCCACGTTGGGCGGGACAGAACCTTCAGTATATTCATTGTTTTGGTGCACTTGTGTATATTTTATGAGTACTACAAATGTTAGTTTCATGCCTAGTATTACTCGTAGAAATTTTCGTTCTGTTGTTACAGGCCGGCGATGTTCCTGCAGGTCAATATCGGGATCGGGATGTAGGCCTCTCTCAATGGAGAAGAGGACGCAGTTGCTCTTTTGAGGATTGAGCCTGAAGCCATTTTCGTCTGCCATTATCGAGACCTTGTTGTGACCAAGCTGAACTCGCTTCTCGCATATTGCGATATTGCAAGATTTAAAGCCTATCTGGACATCATTCACGTACGTCCAGTAGAAGATATTGTCGCAAAAAATTCATATTTATAAATAAAATTGTACAACTGACGACTTCACTTTGTGGTACTCCACTTTCTTGAACAAATGGTCACGAAAGGACATTTTCCACTCGGACACGGAAAGTACGAACTGACAAGTAACTCTCTATTATGTGAAACATTTTGCCACGTACACCTAAGTGGGACAGGTCTCTAAGTATGCCGAACCGCCACGCTGTGTCATATGCACTCTGAATGTCAAGAGACACGGAAAGAAAAAAAATGCTTGTGTATGAAAGCTTCTCGAACTTGTGCCTCAATAGATACGAGACGGTCAGTGGTGGATCGACTCTCTCAAAAACCGCACTGATATGGGTCAAGCAATATGTTTGACTCCAGAAAATGTATTAGTCGGCAGTTTACCATTTCTTCAAAACGCTTGCAGAGGCAACTTGTCAGAGCTATTGGCCTGTAACTCGAAACAGAGGATGGATCTTTGCCCTGTTTCAGAATAAGAACTACATTGGCCGTTTTTCAGGAAGCAGGAATCACACCGGAAAAACATATGACATTGTAAAAGCAAAGCATAGTTTCGTGTGTCTCGGGAGGTAAGTGTACCAACATTTCATATACTACACGGACGGAGCCTGGGGAGTATTTGTTGCATCAGTTTAGCGACGCGTGCAACTCAGCTAACAAGAAAGGTTGATTGTATTCTTCATATTTAGTACATTTCTGTTCGAGTTTCTGTGCATCTATGCTTGCCTTATAGCGCTGGAAAGTTTCAGAATAGTGCGACAAGCTGAAGACATGCTCGACCTGTGCACCCAAGATGTTTGCTTGATCCTGTATCGTGAAGCCTTGCATGTCTACCAAAGTAAGTGGATGTGCTTCTCGCCCGTGTACCTCATTAACCCTGTTCCAGACTTTACTTTCATACGAGCTAATTCCAGACAAGAACTTTTGCCAGCTCTCTCTTCGAGCCTGCCGGCGTGTCCTCCTTCCTTGAGATTTTACATTTTTGAGATTTTCTAGGTCCTCCGGTATTGAAGAGTCCTTAAGGAACCTCCACACTTTGTTTTGCTTGTTGCGTGCTTTATTGCATTCATCGTTCCACAAGGGAACACGCCGTTTGGATATGGCGCTGCTGGCTTCGGTAATATATTTAGACGCAGCTTCAATCATAAGAGCTGTATTATACTTGATGGCATCTTCTATTGTTAGAGCGGACATCTCAGCCCACGTCACGCGAGTAAAAGTTCGGAACCGTTCTTAATCGGCTGATTTGATCTTCCACCGATGGGCCTGTGGGAGAGGGTTGTGGTTTGGTGCACTCATAATTATTGCGAAATGGTCACTTCTATAAGGGTTGTTAAAAACATTCCATATAACTAGGCTAAAAAAGACGGCAATGAAATGCCAAGATCATTTTCGGAGTATGACTTGTCTGCGACGTGATCTCGAGGAAAAAATAAGCTGTTTCATAGGACGTCCTCGAGCGTCAGAGCAAGAATCACCCCACAGAACATTGTGTACATTAAAATCCCCAAGAATCAAATAGGGCTCTGGCAGCTCATCTAATATTGTTTCTAGTTGGGGTGGTATGTACAGTGAGCAAACGGTAATGAGCTTATTTAAAAGGATGGCTCGAACGCCAACTGCCTCAAAGAATGTTAGAAGCCCTAAATGTGCACACGCAACACTCCTGTATAGTATACTAGGTACGCCACCTGATGGCGCCATAGCATCACCGCGGCCCATTCGAAAGGTGGCGTAGTAACGGAGAACATTAGTATGCTTAGATTTTAGGTGTGTCTCCTCTACACACAGAACTTTTGGACGAAGCTTGTGGATGAGTTCCTGTGCATCGTCGAGATTTTGAAGAAGGCCTCTGATGTTCCACTGGTATTTTGTGGCTCCGTATTAAAACATAAAATGGTGCTTTGTGTACGGTGAGAAAGTGATGAGTGTTCATCTGCATTGCTTTTTCTTTCAGGAAACAGGACCATTATCTGGCCCCGTGATGCGTTTTTCGCTTTTTTGGCACGGTGATAATAGCCGCGTCGATCTGGTGCCGACGTCGTGTCCATTGCCTACTGAGAGGCACTCGGTACACGCACGCCCGAGATAGCTAGTAGTCCGAGTTTCGGACCTCGCCTGGCGAGATGAGGCCTTGAGACCCGACGACCTCGGAGTCACCGGGCTTTGTTCGTAAGTCGGCGGTGTAGCTTGAACTACAGGCCCTTAGGCAGGCGCTACAGCCGAGGGCTCGCTCTGCACTGGTCGGGCAAGTGGTGAAGGCCGGTGCAACGCTGACCCCTGACACGCAGCATCGGCATAGGTCGTGCCATGAAATGGTGAGCATCTCCTCCTGGCTTCACTGAAGGAGATGTTTCCCTGAATTTCAATAATATCACATCTGTTGCCGTTTCTGCACACAACACAAGACCGCGAGTACGCTGGACGGTCACCGCTGCAGTTGCTACAGCTTCACAGTCGTCGCAAATGTGTTCTTTCAAAGCGTATCCGGCACAAGTAGCCTGTCCTTTACAAACATAAGAGCTGTGGTCGTATATCTTGTAGTGAAGCATCTACGTGATTCGGGTATATATGACCGGACTCTTAGTTTTGTGTATCCTGTTTCTACGGTGTCTGGAAGATCACTTGACGAGAATGTCAATATAACGTGCTTGGTAGGCTTGTCGCTATTGTCCTTCCTCATTTTACTCCTTTGGACATTTACGACGTTTTGTCCAGTCTAGCCATCAAGAAGTTCGGTGTCAGTGATGTTCAAAAGATCTTTATCAGAAACGACACCACGGACGCTATTCATGGATCATTGTGGAGTGAATCTGACCGGAATGCTTCCGAAGGACTGAAGTTTGGGAATATTTTCGTGTTGTTTGCGGTCTCGCACCTCGAGCGGCAGATTGCCATTGGCCATTTTAGATGCTTGTATCCTGGTCCTAGCTTGCCAGACAGGCTTTTCGCTACCAAAAACGGGGATAACGTTCTTATTTTTTCATCTGGATCTTCTCTGTGGATGACGTGGTATTTCGGGAATTGCTCGTGAGCCTTTGTAAAGATATTCACAGTTGCTGCTTAGTCCGCAACCGTTTCAGGGCATGATCTGGTTTTGGAAAAGATGCGTTCAACATAGCATGTGTGTTTTCTTCTGCAGCGGTGCCAGCCACCCACCACTGAGTTCAGCAAAAGGACGTGGCAGCAGTTGTTACACAAATCCTGTGAATTGCAGCAGTACACCGCCACCATAACCTAATACGGTAAACCAAGGCTGGCCATCCACAAAAGCTTAACCTTTGCCACCTGGAAATGTGGAAGTAATGGAAGCGAGGAGAAGACAAGAAAGATCAAAAGTGATATAAAGGCGAAGGTGTGAGGAGAGAGAGGCAGGAAGATGCGACTGCAGATGATTTCCCCTGGGTGGGTCAGCCCAGGGACGCCGTCTACGTGAAGCTGGGCTAAAGGGGTGTGTTGCCTCTAGCGGGAGGCCTTACAGGTCCAATCACCCGGCGTTGGCTGAACGCCCAGGATCCTCTTTGCCCGGACACGGCAGAACCACGCACGGCTAGGCGCGGGAGGGGGTTGAAACCCCACCCGCTGGCTTGGATCCTTGGTGACGCCGCTCAGCAAACGCCTGTTTGCGCAGACACCTTTGCGGGGACAAGCAGACAACGAACTTTATTGGATCCTGAGGAGATACTGACCCCTAATGGGAAGTCGTTGTAACCGGGAATTTGACATTTTTTGACATTCTCGGCAGTCTTCAAGAAGGACTGTGCATCGGCATTTCTCTCAGCTCTCCGGCGTGTGGCTTTCGTATTCAGAGTCTGCTCCAGCGTAACCTTCGAGAATTTGAACGAACTTGGAACACAGATATAAATTGTCTTCTATGAGTGATAATAGACTGTCTGTGTCATTGGCAGTATCAGCTTGATTTGACATCTGGCACCGAAAAGCTTGCCAATTAGTTATGTTCGCGTCACTTACTAAAGAGACGGAGAAGGGGCCACAACATGTGATTAGATCCTGGTAAAAATGAAAACACCGTGAAATATAGTGACAGATTCCAGCATCCTTTTCGCGCAATGAGTGGAAGTTATATTTTTGAATCGTGTTTAAAACTTGCAAAAAAACCGGTATGTCGCGCAGCCTAGTGGAAGAGCATTGCAGGTGGATTATGCAGTCGATTCCATTGCTGGGCGTAGTCGCGCAGTCGGATTCTGTCATGCGCGCCATGATTAGTCCTCAAAATTAGAGTATGTATTATATTATCTATCCCCGCTCTATCTTGTGCTGCTTGCGAGGTAGAGCGTTGCATAGTGAGAAGCGGCGCTGCCATTACGGTAGCCAGAGGCACATGTGGAGACGTGGCGCATACGCGCTGAGCTCAAGCATGCGCGCTGAGCTCAAGTGAACCGCCGCGCTTGAACAGGAACCGTTCTCGCGCTCACTGTCTGCAGCACTTGTTGTCACGTGTGTATACAATTTCGTATTCGCCGCAGACAGAAAAATTCTGATTCAAAATGTTTCACGGCGTTTTCCAGATTAGACACTCTGACCGGTAAGGCACCATGGAAATTGGTGGTGCCATGAAATAGGTACCATGAAAACCAACCCCAATATGTTGTTTCACAGTCAAACTAATATACCTTGAGCAAGCAATGCGAAATCTTTGAGATATTTACAGATGTTTCATTCAAATGAAACAAAGTTGGTGGCAGCTTTTGAAGCCAGCATTTCTCTGCATACGCGTTTGCTGTTACAATAGATAGGTTTATAGTCTATATATATCGAATATATCTTAAGATATAATTAGAAAGTATTATGTCGAATACTATAATTGCGGTAGTGCCTTGTAGCTGTACCTAAAAAACTGTATCTTAGATACTGCCCCCGTATCTTGTACCGTATGGCGATACAATTTCAAAATATCTTCCCCAGCCTTGGCAGTGACAAGCACCGATGAGCTTGTCAATGTGACTTATGGTAATAGATGTGCACACTAATTCCAAGATGTAGGCAATCCGAATGTGAAATATGCGAAGGTTATCGAACACAGCGACTAAGACACAATAAGTGATTCTATCAGATGATCTTTGAAATGCATCAGGTGAGGCTGCCAGTGATCTAAACAGTGTTACAGCGTTAACACATTCTGTGAGATCCTTTCCGGTTTGGCTACCAGATAAAATGGGTAAACAACATAGTTGAGTAAGACGCTTTGCTGGGCAATTTGGTTGATGTCAAAGGGATATGTATTAGCGCAAACGAAGAAACAAGAATTCGAGAAACATGTAGGAGCAAGCTAAATGTTCGGGCGCTTCACGAGTATTTGTTTATTTGTTTGCGCTTATATGGTATTTCTTTGACGTCAACCAATTAGAAAATAAACAAGTGTTTCTCAGCCATATTTCCAGAACATTGCTCCCTTTCTGCAGCATGTTTGCTTCAAGCTGTACGAATCATTTATCTCACTGAGTGCCTCACCATTCATCTTCCTCCTACTTCTTCCTGAAATCTTTGTTTATTCGTTTGGAATAATATGTATTCCGTTGACGTCAAATAACTCCCCAAAAAACAAGTCTTTCTCAACCATATTTTTACTAAATTGGGCCCTTTCTGCAACATTTTTGCTTCAAGCTTCATCAATCATTTGTCTCATATGAGCGCCCGACCTTTCAGTTTACTCCTACTGCTTTCTCGAGTCTATTTTTTGCTTGCGCTAATATGTATCCCTTTTACCTAACATAGCTTGGATAGGACTAATGGATTTTATCAGATGAGCTTTGTTTTCCTTCGGCTTCGGCTATCATGTGAAGTAACAAACTTATAACATGGTGTGGGCATGCCGCTCTAAATCTACCAACTCAGCCAACTCTCACCCCACGCGAATTACTGACCCATTTTTGCAAACTGTATGCCGTATTAGCTTGGGTTGATTTCTACCACACTTAGTTGTGTTGTGGCATTGCATGCCAGGCAGCGTTTTTTAATACGCATGCAGTGCTGGCACGTGTACTGTTGCTGGCATCGCTTGCCATAACGGGGCTGTCGGCATTTCGCATGGTTCGTGACACCTGCAATGCACACAGTGGTGTGCATAGCACAGGAGTGCTGGCAATTTCTTCGGCAATGTGTAAGGAATGGTACATTGCTACAACTTCGATAACCCAAAACTTCACAGTAGGCACTGGTCCAACACGCTGCGCTCAGAATACGCATTAGGCAGTATCGTAATCGTCGGTGAATGTTTTTTTCACAAACTGGACGGACGAATTATGGATTGTATTGTGCGGAGGAAGTGTCCACCAAGTACTGGGCACCAAGCACACCCTACAATGTTCCATACTCCCGCGCTTCGTTGTCAGCCTTGTTATTTGTATGCTCTCGCACATGATAAATGAGAGTCCCAGCCTCCGACATACAAACCACGTGGACGACGTGAGCCTGCAGATGACCACAAGCAACGACGGACAAATAGAGGAAACGCTGCAGGCTCGGCCGACGCGCTTGACTGAGCCTACACGTTCAGGTGGGCTCGCACAACACCATCGCCTTGAACAAATGAGCAGCCGTGGTAACAGAGAGGAGACACCTGGTTCCCTTGAATGCAGGTTTGAAAGCAGGGTATTAAAGAATAGGACAGCCTGATCTAAGCCTTCCTATTGTCACACATCACCTACTCACTGCCCTATCTACGCCTCCCGAATAATGAACGTGATCGTATAGACCGACTCACGAAAGTAAAAGAAGCATAGTCTCGGATCCGCTCGTGGCACATCGACGACACTTCTGCTATGTCTAGTGTTACACAACACCCCTCACGAAGTCATCGAAGCGCTCGAAACCGCCCGAAGTCGAAAGATTAAGTGGGAGGAAACCAGGTAGCTGGATTCTCAATCAAATAGGCATTACGCCACTCTTTGCAGGGCAAGGCACTGTCAATTCTCTAATGAGACGAAAGCGAATTTTCATAGTACGCATCTACCCAAAAATATGCTGGCCGGTCTCCACAAGGAGCGTCGCGGAGTGAGAGTGAAAACGCTAGAAGAAGCTTCCTCTTCGGACGGGGACACAACTCAAGTGGATGTAACGAAGTTTCATATGTTCCCCTTGTTTTCATATGTTTCCACAATAACCTTGTTTATTTATTCCGACCGTGGGTGTTTACTGTTTTTCTGTTTTTTTAGTTAGTCCATTCATTATGTATATCGTGTGTTCGACCGCTGTGAAGCCGCCCAGTGTATGAGGTGGCCAGGTTCCCCTGAAGCTGCTCAATGCAGCTTTTTTGCCTGGTCATCCTCACAACCTTGTTGTGAATAAGCACAATTCAATCACTCCACTCAGCCGAACGCGTACGCCGTCCGCCTAGTGGCGGCATCGACCGCTACGCTAACTCGCGCATATCAAATGTCCCCTCAGCAGCGGGTTTAATCCGAGCGCTCAAACCTACAGACGCAGAGGAAGCCGCCATCGCCCCCGTGGCAGCCGCTGATTTCGCCGCGGTCCACAGCGGCCGAAATACTGCAGTATGTCGCTTCGCACAGGACACTGCAACCTTGGACGCATTGCGTAGTTCCGTGCTTGACTCCCACATCACGCCCACATCCTACGAAGACGCACTACGCATCTCGCGGGCCCCGCGTTCCTTCTTGTTTCCACCCATTTTAGGCAACAATGTCCTATTGTGCGACTCGCTCGTATGGTCACAAGCTCATGAGCAGAACCTGAGGAACTAGGTGGCGTAACGGACGACTCGGAGACTCGTGAACACAGCACTGAACAGCGCCCTCCTTGGCCCGGCTCTGACGGCCGGAGAACTGTTCCTGACCTACGACGACATTAATACTGCCTGTGAGGTCAGAGAAATCGCCCAAGATGCCTGAAGCCAAAACTATCCCTGCAGATCACGCGGAGACGCCAACAGACACTCCTTGCGAAATACGCTTTTATAGAGAAACATATACCC
The DNA here is from genome assembly GCF_013339695.2 of Rhipicephalus sanguineus. Classification (NCBI taxonomy): domain Eukaryota; kingdom Metazoa; phylum Arthropoda; class Arachnida; order Ixodida; family Ixodidae; genus Rhipicephalus; species Rhipicephalus sanguineus. The sequence goes on along the minus strand of NC_051182.1, from coordinate 102,772,251 downwards.
CGTCATTTTCAACGTTCCGCACACACGTCACCGATTTTGCAGGCACCACACTCTCACTGTGGGACAGTAGGCGTTACCCTCCGCACAACGATCGCCTCACTACTCCCTCGAGTTATGCCTGGAAATGCCAGATCCTGCATAACGCCGGTCTGGAGATACGGCAGTTACAGGTGGTTAACTGAGCCGAAGAGCAACCATCAGACATTACCTGAACTTCGCCTCTCCATGAAATGTTTGTATTTCAGTACATAAATGTGTCTTTCTCTCCCTCTCGCAAGCGACATCATTGCTCTTCAAGTGCACCAACTGCTTCCTTGGTAGCCTCAGCCTTGGAAGAACTTGGATTCTGTGAGGCATGCAATGATAACGCCGCCACTATCATGGGAGTGGAAGAAACGCGCCGCCTCCACAGCAGCAACCATTGCCAATGTGGCTACACCCTAATGCCATGCCAATTAGCCCATCTCCGAACTTTCTGGCAATATCTAAAGCGGCGGTACAAGAACGTTTATTCAGAAAAGTACAGAGTTGCACTATAGACTGCACTTGGGTGGTACCTCTATTCCGGAAGTGTGCTGGACAAAATCACCGCTCAGGCGCGGGCCACCAAAGAGCGTTGAGCATTCACGGATAGAGCTGCCGAGCAGGAACTCCTCCCAAGTTTCTCTTGCAGATAGGGAGAAGGATGATGAAAAAGGAAGAAGTATCTGCACCGGAGAACCTCGCCCGAGTCGTCGCCCCAACCATCACTGGACGTTAATCACCTACCTGTCAGCCCGCTGTTCGCGGTACACTGTACGAGCTTGTCGGTATGCCACGAGCTCACGCAAATACAGCCGCAATGATGACGGGAGCGACTACAACGCTCCATGTAAGCTTGAACAACCAGTGGCAAGGTCCCTGCTGCTGGAGAGACGTGCTGGCAGCGATGCTCTTGCACTCCGTATTATGCTTCACATGTTTCTATTGATGATGTCTCCGTATCTATAGAAGGTGTTTCAAGTTTGACTTTACATTATAATCTTAAAAAATCGTGTAGCCCAGGCAAAGTTAATAACCTTTTTCTCCATTGTCAGTCTCCATGGACAAGCCAATACATGTCAGTCATTTCCGAAGAATCATTGTTACCATCAACTTTATATTCATGGGAAAATGCGCAAGTCCTTCCTCTACAGAAAGCAGCTAGTAAGCAGAATCTGTTAGTTATAGGCCAATACACACGGAACCGGTGCCTCCTGCGATGCGCCTAACTCCGCCGCTAGAGAAACCTACTGCTGATGCGCAGTAGGCAGTAGGCCACGCCGCACACCACCACCACCACCGGATTGCTCCGCCATGAGATGCTTCTCACCTAAAAATTGGACGAGTTGGTGTTGGTTCATGATAAACAGAGGGCCGGATACTACGGCACACAAAGAGAAAGAAGGACACGGGAAGATGCGTAGTTCTTACTTGTGGGCAATGTCAACCCAGGTTAAGACAGTTTAACTCAGACCAGGGGCCGCAATTTTGACTTAGTTTGTTTAAGAAGAAGTTGGTGCCTACGTATGGCTCCGGCTACTCCTCCTCTCTTAGATAGCAATTTGCATCATGAAGCTGTCACTAAATATAAAGTAATGCAAAATTTAAGCATGAAAGTCTCCATTCACAACAGCAGTGTTCACACGTCAACAGTCTTCACAGCTCAGAAACAAGGTTGACCTACTAGAAACGTCCGCGCTGTACCGTACACTTCATCAAGGGGATCGCACAACAGTCGCTCTACATTTGGCCAGATTTTATAGCAAGTGTCATAAAACACGATAAATGAACGAAAAGACGCGAAATATGTGATGAACTACCTGGGAGTAATTAACAATGCGAAAAACCATTGTTTATGAGAATCAGTATCTCTGATATTCCTATTTCGCCAACTGTACGCAGCGATAGTTTGAAGAGTTTCTGTTGGCTAAGACCCAAAATTGCAAGACCGCAGCTGTTGATGCTGGAGCTTCGGCGCCCAGGCGTTCGCACAATACTGCGCCTAGCTATGACGACACTGCGCGTTACCTAGCAACCACCTACCAGAGCTGCGCCAAGCGCGTGTGCGCAATAAATCGTCCGGCACGCGTTTGATTCGCTTTCTTCTTGGTAGAAGAGAGAGAGATAGAAAAAAGATCAACGCATGACACGCATGTATACGTCGGCAAACTCACTCATGAGTTGACTCAGACTCACACAGATTCAGATACTTCCATGAGTCTGAGTCAGGGTGAGTCCGTGTGAATTATATTTTTTTGCGTTGGAGTGAGTCCGGTTGAGAAAATGGTAATGTGTCTAGTCATAGTGAGTCCGGTTGAGGAAAGCACTGGTGAGTCGGAGTCCAAGTGCGCCCTAAGGGCAAAATATATTTTCACGCGTGACTGGATAGCGGGGCAGGATAAATACATCTAGGGAGCCTACATGGCCGGGCTTTCACGTAGGCTCTCTAAGACATCGACTGAGAAGCAAAAAAAGATGACTCTCCCCTTCGAGTCGTGCTAGGTGAATGCACAAGGGACCCTGTGATTTTTTTTTGCATCTATATTTTTCGCTCAGAGCCATACAACATAGGCATACCACATAGTACATGTAAAGCGTAATAACGTAACATGTCTGGCTATGACTAATCACGTTGCAAACAAAGTCAGATGCCTCCGCCCTGCCAACTGTAAGGCAATGACATAGAGGATCATGGGCGCGCGCAGGGTTCTTTATTAGGGGCGATGTTTGACCGCAGCACCCCCCCCCCTCGCCCTGTGGTTGAGTCCATAAAAAAAACACCAGGCCTGCGCGAAAAGCACAGCACAGTCACAGCGAAAGCTGGAAGAGCTGCATTTCTAGAGCCCGCTGTAAACTCTCTTGGGACTACTAATACACGTACACTAGCAAGGTACCCACTACGCCATAAATCAGAATATTTGGGAAGTTGGGAAGCACCTACAACGCCATTATTCGTCATTGTGCGCAGAAGCGAGGTTCCAGCTACACATATGTAAGGCATTATGTGCACTTTGTTTACATGATGACTGACGACGATAAAGAATTATGGCTCAGTCCTTTGTAATGGGTTGGAAGCTTTAAACGGCTCACCAGTTACGTAATTCGCTTTGTGTGACGCCTGGTCGCTATTTCACTTTCCCACCATGCAATATAACATACGTTGACGTGAGAAAGAGAGATAGAGATAGGGGGGAAGAAATTTATTGAGACCCTGAGGAAATCCATGATGCGCTTATGGGGTTCCTTGGCAACCAATGCAAGTGCACTTGCAAGGAACGCACTTCACTATAAATTATCATAATTTCTGTGAAATAGGGAAGCAGCCACTATGCCAATTTTCGTCATTCAACGAAGAGCCGTGGTACCCGCTAAAAGCATGTAAGGCATTATGCGCAATTTGTTGGTGTTGTGCCTGATGACGATGAAGAATTATTGCAGAGCCCCTTGTAATGGGTTGGAAGCATCCAACAACCCATTCGTTGCGCAATTCGCATTGTGTGACGCCTGGTTACAGAATTCGCGTTGTGTGATGCGTGGTTGTTATTTCACTCTTCTACCACACTAAATCACAATGTGGGTCCTTCCGGACATGAAGCCTGTATAGCGTCTATTTGCAAGGCAGTTCGAAGCACCGGCATGGCTCTCAGGTACAACGCTGCGCTCCCACGCAGAGGGCCCAGGTTCGAACCCCATTTCATCGTGGAATTGCTTTTTCGTTTTTTTCTTATTTCGAGCGATAGTGGTTACGGACACCGGCGGCGTCAAAAACGGCCGTTGAAATGATCTCATAACAGCTTTCGCTGTAAAAAGAAAAAAACGCCAGGCCTGCGCTGAAACCGCAGCACAGTCACAGCGAAAGCTGGAAGAGTAGCGTTTCTAGATCCCGTTGTAAGCTCTCTTGGGGCTACTAATACAAGTACACTAGCAAGGTACCCACTACGCCATAAATCACAATTTTTGTGAAGTTCGGGAAGCACCTACTAAGCCATTATACGTCATTCTGCGGAGAAGCGAGGCACCAGCTACACGTCTATAAGGCATTATGTGCACTTTGTTGACGCGACGACTGATGACGATGAAGAATTATGGCTGAGCCCTTTGTAATGGGTTCGAAGCTTTAAACGGCCCACCAGTTATGCAATTTGCATTGGGATGACGCCCGGTCGCTATTTCCCTCTCCCGCCATGCTGTATAACACACGTTGATGTGGGGGAGAGAGGGGGGGGGGGCGAGGAACTTTACTGAGACTCCGAGGAAATGGATCATGCGCTTATGGGCTTCCTTGGCAACCAATACAAGTGCACTTGCGAGGAACCCACTACGCTATAAATCGTTGTAATTTTTGAGAAGTAGGGAAGCAGGCACTATGCCATTTTTCGTCATTCTACGGAGAGCCGTGGTACCTGCTAAACGCATGTAAGGCATTATGCACACTTTGTTGATGCTGTGCCTGATGACGATTAACAATTATGGCGGATCCCTTTGTAATGGGTTAGAAGCATTCAACAACCTACTCGTTGTGCAATTCGCATTGTGTGATGCCTGGTTACAGAATTCGCGTTGTGCGACGCTTGGTGCTTATTTTACTCTTCTGCCACGGTACATTGCACATGTTAATGTGGTTTCCTTCCCGACTTGAAGCCTGTATAGGACCTTTTTGCAAAGCAGTTTCAAGCAGCGGCATAGCTCGGAGGTTGAATACTGGGTTCCCACGCAGAGGGCGCAGGTTCGAACCTCGTTCCATCCCGGAATTTTTTTCTTATTTCGGGCGATAGTGGTTACGGACACCGGCGGCTGCAGCGGCAGCGGCGGCAGCGGCGGCGGACAACTGCGGCGCAAAATACGGCCGCTGAAATGATCTCGTAACAGCTTTCGCTGTAAAACAAGCTCCGTAGTGGATGCACAAATCAAGTTGAGGCAATGACGTGCTGCTCACATTGGCCTGCCCTTGGCCTCAGGCTCTCCGGAGGTAAAGGTGGGAGGCGAATACTTCTCTGAATGCAAGATGATAGGCCCTCGGTCCCCATTATCAGTCAAAAACAGATACTTTAGCCATAACCACATGCATTAAAAATGACGAGAGAGGTCCGACTGAGCACAGGTATGGGGCACTATTGGCACCCCCTTTAGATGATTAAGCAGACGGCCCACCTGCCTTCCTATAGCGCGCGCCTATGTATAGAACTATAGTCGGTGACAGCCTAAGAATAAATATAAGCTCCGCCCACGAGGCCGTATTGCTCATATTTTGCATGCCTCCGCGCTACAAAGGAAGTAGTCCCTAAACAATAGCAATAATTTTCACGCATATAAACATTATCTTGCAGTACTGCATTGATATTGAAGTAACGAAAGCAAAGCTAGATAAAAAAATGTGAAGGCACGGAGTTCAGCGTCAGCTTAACAATATATCTATTCTATAAACCGCACCTCCCGCCGCGGTCATCTCGGAGTCTACGAAGATGTAATGTACATCTCAAAGGTGATGTTTCTGCGCAGTACCTATTTAGGTATTAAAATAAAGAATGCAAGACTCAACGGAAAATTTATAATAAAGGAATCGTTTTTTAACATTTCATAAAAGAAAGGAGGGACATTAATCACAGTTAATAAGATCGCTTGTAATTTTTTTACGAAACTTTCGCCGCCAGTTTCCTTGACTGGCTGCTGTAACTATGGCAACTGTGACTCAAAGCGAAGCATGGCAAAGTGGTCTGAGGTTGCCTTCGTGAATTTCCGCTCTTTTGTTGCCGTAAATACCGCATTTGCGTCTGTAGTCGCCGTGCTTCTTATCGTGTTTGAGGTGAAGGCCAAGGCTTCATTTGACGTCTTGTTTCAAAGGAATAAAAGCGTGTGGCGCACATGGTGTTTAACTGCTGTGGGTTATTGCATGTGTTGGCGTTACGTTCCCGCCAAGGATATGTACCCGGCTAACGTTGCGTTGACTAAAGGCGTTACGTGGGATTGTTTCTCGCTTCAAAAACTTGCACTGGCACCGCCACGACCCCTTCAGCCCTTGAACATTAAACTGTTTCATTTATTTATTATGTATTCATTAATAGCTGCATCGCCTCAGAAGGCATTACAGCAGGGGGGCCCACTTTTGCTGGAAGAGGGGCCCCTACCTTCTATGTATGTGTATGGTGTACTAGAATGGGGTAGTGTGCTGTCTTCGCAGCAAACCAATGGGAGAACGGTGGTCACTTTTGCGATGACGCCACCAGCGGGGCGCCACGGTCCGAACGGTGTGCCCGGCGCGCGATATTTAAGTCGGAATTGCGAAAAGTTCTGCCGTTCTTCAGTCGAATGGTCACGTAACGCGATTGAAACTAAATATATTTGTAACATTCAAACACTTAAACACATTTGGTTGCATTATTGTAATAAATAAAGATGCTTCTGCGTCGTCTGAGCTTGCACAATTCCTATCGCATAGCAGCGTCCCGGACCGTCTGCATGCTTACTGTTTTTATTGTAAAAGGCATAAAAAAGCACATCGCTGTTCATTCCATGCATATGTACGCCTGTCTGGCTATCACAGTAATTTGAAGTTATGCGTCGAAACTCACGAGGAAGTCCGGAAGGCTAACATTAACAGCATCGGGTGAGTTGCAGGACTACCCGTCACCTTGCATCAGCCAGAAGAGCAGTCGCAAGGTTTTGTAGAGAAAAAATACAACGCGCAATGACGAATGCTGCTCAATTTCGGTAGAGATTTTGCTCTTCAAAGGGGCGCCAAAGCGCAGGAATGCAGCTAAATTCACCGCGATGTATCTATGTGAATAAGTCCGTAATTCCAATCGGCCTGCAAGAACTTGAATGCATTAGGCTTCCTCAAACACAGTCTGCCACGCACACGAAAAAATTCGCTAACGCGTCATGAGAAACAGAAGGGAACAATCAACAAGTTGCCCACGTGTACGCACGACCAGCGCTGCAACTACAACTACCGATCTCGGAGGCTTTGTATCTCAGCTTACCATAAATTACTTCAGAGGGCGGCGCCAGGTGGCGACACAGTATTACGGTGTCACCGCAGGCTTTCATCGCAAAAAGAGCCACGTTTCCGGCGCCAGACGGCACACTACCCCAATCTAGTATGTATATATACATATATATATATATATATATATTGTAATGGCGAAGAACCACAACGGGGCTCTGGCGCGAGAGCAGGAAGCGCGAGGAAGAGAAGAACGAGGTTCAGAATAGAACAGCCGGCTGTGTCTCGGACTACCTAGATGTGTTGCGAACAGCGTGCTTTATTTGGAAGCTCGAATCATTCCGCTTGATGCAAGATTTCGACAGCTGACCGTGCAAACATTTTTAAAACTCTACGATGCGCCCCTCTCCCGTTCACAGACACTTTTCATCAAATCTCCAGATTCTTTCTTTAGGCGCCCGTGGCCTCGTTATCAAAGACCCCAAGTCATTTTCGTCGAGTCTCTGTTGTCTAATCTTCACGTTTCCCTTCAGCATTTAACTCCCCAAACCCTATGTTCGATGCCAGTTGACTTAATTTTCGATGACATTTTTCCAAAAAATGCTAAATTACTTCCAAAGCATGTTCTGGAGGGCCTCCTTCAAGACCATCTCAGTCATTTTCCTCATTATGTGGTAATTTCGACGGATGCAACGCAAAATCTTCAGAAGGCTGGAGTAGGCATTTTTTTCTCATCAGCTTAATTGGTCTTTTGCGCTCCGTTTGCCTGACTTCACGCCAATTTATCTCGGAGAATTTATGGCTATTACATCGGCTCTTCGAAAACTAAATTCTCAGCAATCAAAAGCTATTATTATTTCGGATGCTTTATCTGTCTGTACACATTTAACGTCCGCAAAGCAGTCTCCTCTTCTCAGGATATTTTGGTCTCTTGTACCGCGTAGCCTATCAGAAGTTCGGTTTCTTTGGGTCCCCGGGCATGCTGGAATTGCACTAAATGAAACCGCTGACTCGCTCGCTTCGGCATCGTTAAATTTCCCGGTGGTACTAGTAGCTCCACAGTTTTCTTTTATTACTGCTGAACGATTCAAACGCCTATTAATCTTAAAAATCAACGAAACATCGCTCCTACAATCTGAAGAATTTCGGCACTTGCAATTCACATGGAACACCGCAAACTGCCTTTCCCGTCAATGTGAGGTGACCCTAACAAGCTTTCGCTGTAGAGTTCCTCGGTTAAATTATTATCTCCACAAATCAGGATTTTCATTAACTAACCTATGTGCAGTTTGTAATGAACCGGAAACAATAGATCACTTTCTTCTCACATGCCGCCGTTTCGCCTCACTGCGCCGAATAATTCTCGAGAGACCGATTGGCATGCTCGGATTGGCAGTTGATACACCCACCCTTTTATCGTTTGGAGCCAATCAGTTGGGTGCGGGCCGCAGTGTTATTCTGTCAACGCTACATAAATTCATTCAGGCAACTGGAAGGATACGCTGCTAGTGGTACCGCCAGTTACATCCAATTCTTTGATCCCCTTCTTTATTTTTGCTAATTTGTTTTTATATTATGGTTTATCGAAAGCTTCTGCCCCTTTCACCTTTTTTTTTTCTTTAAGGAATGTTATTATAGTTCTTATCTAATTTCTCTCCTTTTTATTTTTTAGCCAGCGTTGTGTAAACCATTTACATTATAAAGTACAGTGTGGCCAATCCCCCTTGTGGGTATGTGCCAAGATCTAGGCGACAAGACAAGACAAGACAAGGCCTATTGAACAGGCGTTGTGTCTATGTCTCTCGTTTTCTGCATTACAATGGCGCAGTCTACGAACTATCAACCGTAAGCGCGCCCTCGTGGCTCATCGGCGCTGCGGACCTTCCCTCCAAGGAACGATTATGCAGCCCGTCTCGCTACTTCTGCCGGAAGCACCTGTGCCACCATTCAAGGACGGCGTCCAGGCCTCCTCAGTGGCTCAAGGGCAGGCTTTTCCCGGCGCCGCCACGACAGTACACGGCCTACCGTTGCCTGGGAATGCCATCCACGCTTCCCGCAGCGACAACGGCTTACTCGGTGCTCCATCGGCACCTGAGCCGCTTAGGGTTGCTGTCCAAGCTCCCGCGGAGAAGGGTCCCTCCTCTGTGAGTATACCGATTGTGTCCAACTCCTCGGACGTCACCACTGGCTCCACGCGCGGCTCGCCCGAGAGCGCCGCCGAGCTTTCCGCCACCATCGCGCGACTCCGAGTCACGGTGAACGCCTTGGCAGCGTCAATCTTCGTGCTGTGTCCTGCCGCCTTGCCAGCACTGCACTCACTCAGTGCCGCGTTGGCCGCCGCCGCCTCGCAAGACCATGAAGAGAGCTCACCCGAGAGCCGCAGAAAGCTCCTGAATGCCCTCACGGAGCTCTCATACCAACTAGGCTGCTTGGCGTCGTCATGCTCCGGAGTTTCGGCTGCCGTATCACCATCACCGGCTGCCTGCGAACTACTGGAGTTCCGCGGCTTCCAGGACGACGCCGACCATTGGGTGGCCACCGTCAACGCTCTAGGAGCTCGTCAAGCGTGGACGGACCAACGGAAATGGTGCGTCGCCATTGACCGCCTTCGGCATGCTGCCGCGGCGTGGCATAGATTCGAAGGCGTGCGGCAGCAGTCCTGGCCGGAGTGGAGCTTCAAGCTCATTGCTGCTTTTGGCCGGACACCCTCCAACTGCTATGTGACCACCGAGGTCAATCTGACCGTTACCGAGGATGGAGCTCAGGAGGGGTTCCACCTCGAGGCGGCAGCTCGGGCGTTCAACAACCTGCCCTCCAGCGGACATAGAGCTCTCGAGGCGCAGCGCCCCCCTGGTACAGCTGTACCCTGTAGCTGCTCCACGGACAGCTTTACGGAGTGCCCTGCGGTAGTCATCCACACTAGCCGCAAGATGTCCTCCTCCCCACAGGTGTCAGACTCCGCGTCGATACCTGCCCCACAACGACCCTTGACACAGACCAAGACCGTCTCCGAGCCACAGCAGCCGGCGAGCCGGCCTCCAAGCTGGCCAGTGCTAGAGTGCCTGGAGGCGTCGGCCTACTGTGTGACGACTTCACCTCCTTCGCTACAAGCCGGAGTCGATGCACTAGCCACCACTTCCGGTCTGGCCAACAGACAGGAGTCACATAATCCCCGGACGTCGCCGCAGTCATTGGCCGAGTGGGATGACTCTCGCCAATTGCCAAGTGCCGGCTCCATAAAAGAACCTGAAATGCCTATGCCCATGCCGCCTGTAATCATGAACCTACCGGTGCAACCCATGTTTGCACCTGATTACAATGGGTTTGACCAGGATGGCTTCACCGCACGTCGCACATTGTCAAGAACCACCAGCTCGTTCACCAGTACGACATCAGCGATACCGCAAGAGCACGACTTGCCTCACAAGCCAGTACGTGCTAGTGGAACATCCCGTCGCCCCTTCACGCACAGCGAACGGCGCAGAAGTCCCCGCTCAGTGTGGACTGTCGTGGCACTGCAGCCCAGAAGCGCTGCCGTGTCTTCCCAACTGCGACGGGATAGTCATGATGATCTGCAAGACTGCAACCGATGCGACAACTCCGCATCAGCCAGTACCACCTGCTAGCTCCATATTCTATAGGTGACCACATGCATACACAGCGTGGAAGAGACCTGCAACGACCACCCCTGTACAGCCAGTGTCGTCCACCAGAATGTTTGGCAGCTCAGCAGGACAAGTCACGGCGTGTACAACACTGACCACCGCGACACAGTCAATGCCGCCCGCCTGAACTACGTTTGTCACCTCATGAAACGAAGTCACTGCGTGGCCGAGATCGGCCACCTCGATGCAGCCAGTGCCGCCCACCAGAGACACTGTCGGCAGCTGCGGCCGCTCGCAGTCGTGGCCGAGTGTAATCGCGAAGAACGACAACGGGGCTCTGGCGCGAGAGCAGGATGCGCGAGGAAGAGAAGAACGAGGTTCAGAATAGAACAGCCGGCCTATTGAACAGGCGTTTTGTCTATGTCTCTTGTTTTCTGCATTACAATATATATATATATATATATATATATATATATATATATATATATATATATATATATATATATATATATATATATATATATATATATATATATAGACACGTAGATTGTGAAGAGGCTGTCTTCGGTTGCCGTACGACAAAATAGGAAATAGGATATACGCTTCTAAAAAAATGTATTTCTCAACGTTTCGATCGGAGACCGATCTTTATCAAGGCAAAATTTACGAGGCTTCGATGCGCTCTCAGAGCATCGTCCTCCAAGCAGGCAGAAAAAAAAATAAAAATAAAGAATGTAAAAATGAAAAAGAGTAGCCAAAAGACCACGCGTGTACACTCGGACATACAAAGGACACGTGCATCCTCGAGCAAATAAAAGGAAAACAGAAATGTATACATAGATAATCCCGGTGAACACAATCAGTAACTACATTCCTTTCGTCCATTGTGAAGCCCCACCTCTCCGGCTCCCCCTCCTCATTTGTTCGTGAAGCATAGTGAGGGGGTGAGGCTTCACAAGAAGGGATAAGCGTTTACTTAGAAAAGGGTCTACGGACTATAGGCTTCACGAGAGTCTATTGTAGTTTAATATAAACAAATTATCGCTGCGTAATGCACAGAATACACGCGAAATGCAAAAAAAAAACGCACGTTAGACAAAAGCGAGAATTCCAAATATGATATCGTAAGTATGATGCAATGCCATTAACAACAAAAGCTTTTTATTTTTTCACTCAATAATAGTTTTAGCGGCGTCACCTCAGTTAAGATCACGATCCATGCATTCGAAACTTCCTGCGTCACAGCGATATTATGTAGCGCGCATCATTTCGCGGTTTGTAGACAACGATTACCTCACACGGCGTTTAACATTGCAAGGCGTTCGTGCATCGAGCGTGAGTCTTACGCGACGGGCACTTCAACCTAGCACATCATTCTGGACTGGTTGAACTTAATTCTGTTGAGACGACGCAACTGCCCCAATAGGCACACGTCACATAATCACACACGCACCGGCTGACCACAATTGTCTTCTTATAATGCACACACCACTGCATATTCTCCACAGCTGGTTTATTTACTTTCGCATTGTGTTGCGCTAACGGGTTACGTTGGTCGCATCCTTTCTCTCACGTTTCGTCCATACATACGTCACTCTCATAGGCACAGAGCACGGCGCATATCACAATAGAGCACCAAGATTCCCACGTTGCGAGCTCCAAGTAACACACACACACGTGGACATGTGGCAACGCTAATGCCATGGCGTTTGCGGGCGGTAAAGCGTACACAGACGCGCACATTCCGAATTCACTTTCACACTAATTAACGCGACGACAATCGCCGATGTGGTGACCCTCAGGCGATATGCTTGGTGTATCCGAGCGATGGAGCGAACACAAGCCGTGTTGCCACTTGACGCTGCCGAAACGACGAAACACGCTAAAGCGTTGTAAAACACTCCGAGCTGCTGCCGCTTCGGTGCACTTGAAACGCGGCACAGTCACTAGCTTCTACTGCATCGAATGACGACCGGCGAAGATGATGCTGGGTACGTGCAGATAAGAGTAGGAAAGAGCTTCTTCTGGAAGAAACAAACACCGCAGAAAATTCGAATTGACGGATCTCGGTCTCGATGAAGCGGTACAGCGGTACCTCGCCTCTCGTCGCGAACGGCGCCATGTTGCATTTTTCATTGGTTCGTCTTGACCGTTACGTCATGGTAAAGAGCGGCCGTAGTTGGACGCGCATAATACAAATGGACAGCGGTACAGTTTACTTTTTATTCTTAGCTTGTCACCGACTATATGTTATGCTGCGCAAGGATGTGGCTTGCTTTCACCTCGTAAGATTCATCAGCTGGCAAGATCGGGCATAAGGATACGTAATGTTACCTAATGTTGGCAATGTGTCGAATAGCACTGGCTAAATTTGGATAAGTCGTACAGACAGACAGACAGACAGACAGACAGACAGACAGACAGACAGACAGACAGACAGACAGACAGACAGACAGACAGACAGACAGACAGACAGACAGACAGACAGACAGACAGACATAGATAGATAGATAGATAGATAGATAGATAGATAGATAGATAGATAGATAGATAGATAGATAGATAGATAGATAGATAGATAGATAGATAGATAGATAGTGTGAAAGTGCTTGTTATTCGTGAAAAACTGCATCGCGATTAATACCCCTAAAGGAGCATACTGACCAGGATTAGACCACAGGATGCAAATTATAATGACGGCTGTACGGAAAAGAGAATTGGACGAAGAGGGCGCACAAGATGAGAGCCCGCATGGGGATGGCTTCGGAGAACGTTCTTTGACAATATCCATCCATCCATCCATCCATCCATCCATCCATCCATCCATCCATCCATCCATCCATCCATCCATCCATCCATCCATCCATCCATCCATCCATCCATCCATCCATCCATCCATCCATCTATCTATCTATCTATCTATCTATCTATCTATCTATCTATCTATCTATCTATCTATCTATCTATCTATCTATCTATCTATCTATCTATCTATCTATCTATCTATCTATCTATCTATCTATCTATCTATCTATCTATCTATCTATCTATCTATCTATCTGTCTATCTATCTGTCTATCTATCTGTCTGTCTGTCTGTCTGTCTGTCTGTCTGTCTGTCTGTCTGTCTGTCTGTCTGTCTGTCTGTCTGTGAAAAAAAGGCAGGAGTCGGCGGAAGATGCCAGCCTGTGATAAAACATTCCTAAACAGGAGCTATGCTGGAGCCGATGTTTCCACAAGCGTACTTCTCTTCTTCAAGGCTGCAACTCCTTGCTTAGCGCTTGTGTGTATATGCTTCGTAGCCTCTCCTCCAACCCAGGCAAATGAGGATGTGAGGGCGACAGCGAAAGCTGGTGTGGGGGTGTTGGACACGAAGGGGCCGCCATGCCGAAATGGGCGAGTCAATAGAAAGAGGAGTACTCCCTGAAGAAGAAAGGAAACAAGACCGTGGGGCGTTATAGTAGACGTTCCACTGAGTTATGGTTGTGAGAAGCAAACACAACTTGACAATGATAATTTCACGAGGATAAGCGCGGTTAGAAATCTTGAGAAGAAGGGCTTAACAATAATTGGTTTTCGCTGTGTATGTACCATACCGGATGGATTCAAGAGCCCTCTTTGAAACGTGCATACCTGCTGGCTGGGGTGTATTATACCTGTAAATGACGTATGATTCTTTAAATTTTCTGTCTCTTGGGGACCGGAAGTTTGACTGAAGTATGTAAAGTTTCAGGTAATCGAAGTTGTAACCAGATAGATAGAAATGATGTGCCACTGCTTTCGGTAATTTCCTCGCCGTGCCCGCGCGATGCCCCTTTAATATAACATTAACAGGCCTTCCTGTTTCTCCAATGTACTGTTTGTGACAATATGAACATTCGATAATTTAGATAACGTTTGAACTAGAGCAGGTAAGACTAGATCATATATGATGGACGTAACCGCTTTCGGTGCTATTAACTATAACGCCATCTTGAATGTGTTTGCAAGTCTTACATCTTGGACGAGAACAAGGTAATATGTGGGAAGCAGAATGAGATTTTACTTTTGCATGCACTGACATGTCCTTAAATTTAATATTGCGGCAACACATGACCTTCGGTGCTTCTGGAAAAGATTTTAGAAAGCGTTAATTGCTTGCTAACATTGCATAATACTTGCGGATAATATATTTTGTCTGGAAGCGCATATGAGTATTTTGTTATAAATGCTAAGGGCCGGTTGGGATGTGCTACGAGGGCTATTCTAGCTAGTCTTGAATTCCTATCTAATCGACATGCTTCATTTCAGACCTTGTTTAGAGCGTCGTGCGGGTAATTTTTTAAGGTAATGTTTTTTTTATATTGCTTAAAAGGTGAATATAGTCACCCTCCTCGCTACAGAACCTAGGATCGGTAGCGATCCTAGGATTCTAGGAACTCAGCCGCTAGCACTTGTAATCACATACACCTACATTGAATAGAAATACCATCTTCAATGAGGAGTAATAAGAAAAAAATGGAATATGAATAAACCAAACATCTTGCCTACGTTTCGATACAAGGATGCTAGCTATGTGGAATTAATTAAAGTGGGAACTACTGAATAAACAAGAGAATACGTCGGGTACTCCATCATAAACGGTTGACAATGTGAACGGCCAGTGCATGGATGGGGATTAAAGGGTTAATGCCTCTCTATTTTTGTTTAAATAAATGTTTGCCTGTTTAGTATAAAAGCAGCAGCCGATTTGCCGTAGAACTGCTTCACCCTCAAACGGGCTGCTCGCTACATACTTCGGCGCCAAATACTGTTTAAAGCGGTATGTAATGCTTTTGCCTAATATATCTTATATATGAAATGTTATCTTCTTACCCATATTTTTGTTCAGTGGTGGTCATCAGATTTATTGTATATAGCTCAAAGTGCATTCTCTTTCAGCGTACGAATTTCGCAAGGCAAGTGCAGAAAATGTAGATGCAGTCTTCAGTGCACTCAGTTTGGTTGGTAACAACTTTATTGACGTGCTTTTTAAATATTATAATTTAGAGCAAAGAAAATGGAACAGAGTCCACATGTTGACTGCCAAGTGCAATTTATTCAGCAACATTTGCATTGTAGACACGGCAGCTTTCTCATAGGCCGCACAAATTTTTGTGGCAGATACCTATTCCCTAGTGTTTGGCTAACTGTTGGCTTCTTCCTTTTTATAGGACCAGTGGTTAGTAGTAGAATTTTCGGGATTTCTGTGGCATTTACGCTTTATGATGAGGATAGTTTCGTGATACGAGATGCAAGCAACAATTTATTACGCAGCTAAGCCTGTTAAAAAGTGGTGTTGACATATCTGCTCTCAGCTGGGAAGCAAACACAATGAGAACTTTAATGGCTAAATCCTAAAATAGATGGGGTACGGGAATACAAGAATCGGAGAGCCGGTATATAGTCGATTTCCCGAACGTGCGATTGGGCACTGTAGCAATGGTGAAGCCCTCCAGGTTTTACAGCGAAAGCTGTTATGAGATCACAACAAGGGCCGTTTTTGGTGCTATAGTTGTCCGCCGCCGCTGGTGTCCGTAACCACGATCGCTCGAAATAAGGGAAAAAAACGAAATAAGAAAAAAATATCCGGGATGGAACGAGGTGCGAACCTGGGCCATCTGCGTGGGAGCTCAGTGTTCTACCTGAGAGCCATGCCTGCGCTTGAAAATGCTTTGCGAAATGACCCTTTACAGGCTTGATGTCGGAAAGGAACCAGATCAACATATGTAATGTAGTGTGGTAGAAGAGCAAAATAACAACCAGGAGTCACACAACGCGAATTCTGTAATCAGGCGTCACAAAACGTGAATTGCGCAACCAGAGCGTTGTTGAATGCTTCCAACCAATTACAAAGGGATCTCCTAATATTTCTTCATAGTCATCAGCCACAGCATCAAAAAAAAGCGATGATAATGTCTTACAGGTATTTAGCGGGTACTGCAGAGGTATTGCAGAGTGGCTGCTTCCCTCCATCACAAAAATTATGATTTATAGCGTAGTGGGTGCACTTCTATTGCTTGCAAAGAAAGCCCTTAAGGCTCCCATGACCCATTTCCTCAAGGTCTCAATAAAGTTAATTCCCTCTCTCTCAATCTTTCTCTCGTCAGCGTACGTTATAAAGCGTGGTGGGAGAGTTCAATAACGACGGGGCGTCACAAAATGCGAATTACGTAACTAGTGGGTCTTTTAAAGCTTCCAACCTATTACAAAGGGCTCAGCCATAATTCTTCATCGTCATCAACCGTCGCATCATCAAAGTGCACATGATGCCTTACAGATGGTACCCCGCTTCTCAGCAGAATGACGAATAATGTCATGGTGGATGCTTCCCAAGTTCACAAAAATTATGATTTGTGGCGTAGTGGGTACGTTGCTAGTGTACTTGTATTAGTAAGCAAAAGAGAGTTTATAAATGGCTCTAGAAATGCCGCTTGTCCAGCTTTCGCTGTGACTGTGCTGCGCTATCCGCGCAGGCCTGGCGATTTTTTCTCGGTGTCGTCGCTTCTTCGAGAGTGTTGGCGTAACCACTCATATTGAACGCGATATTACAACAAAGCATCCCCTTCATCAGCGGTCGTTTCTGCAGAGCGCCTGCGGATTCGTTCTCAGTAAAAGAGACTCTGGCTGGTTGGTTGGCATGTTCCGCTTGCGGAACAAAGCAACGTGCCGTGAACGCTGCTCCCCGCGATGCGAAGGCTGGTTTCACTCTTCCCTCCAGTGTCACCTGAAGGCTTGTTTGCAAGAAAATGTGCCTGTTTGCAGCTCGCAGACAGACGATATCGAACATCTTGTCTGCAAACATGCAGTTCTTTCTAATCCTTCGAAAATAGGAGCCCCATGGCAATTCCAAAAGCCGCCTGGTTACAACACCAAACATAGCGTGCACTAGAAGATGAGAAAAACAAGGGCCCGCGCGCAGCATGAGATGTTGTGTTCTTTAGCTGAAATTTTACACCTACCATATTGAAGGCCCTATGCAGCTTCGTTGGTGCATGCTCTATTTTGTTTCGATATCGGCAAAGGGCCCGTTTCTCGGATCATAATATAATTTGTGGGGTTATAGAAGCACTATATGCCACCCCGCGAAGACGCTATTTATGAAAGGCCTCCAGCAACTAGCTCTCATTTTGCAGACAGCCGTACTCATGGCGAGGAGACCGTGTCGAATCAGCTACTGAATTTCGGTCAATCAAGTCCTCCACTTCCTGCGCAGTCGTCTTTATTGCATCGAGACACTTTCGCTGAGGAGAGCACCTAGTCCCCGCCGTGCGAACTGTAGGCGGCGACCTCCTGAAACAAGCTTACAGGCCGCCAAGAAAGCGATAAAAATTTCCCATTACTCTCACTGCAGGATGCCGTAAAGGCGAGAAAGAGTAATAGCACCGAAACGCAGACCTTACCGTTTCGTTGCAGCAAAAGTCCTAGTCGACACAGGTGCCGACTTTTCTAAATCAACACCTCGCGGACATTTTCTGTCGCGAGCAAAAATCCGCAACAGAAAACCTAACCCATAGCGCAGTAAAAGAGCATGTTTATCCGAGCCAAAAATTAACACTGGCGCTTACTCATGTAAAGGAAACTGGGCGAACAATAAGCAAGGGCTGGTGCACATGCAGCAAGTACTCCCAACTCCGAACCAGTAGCGTACCACGATCACCCAAGCGAAAACTGTTCAAACATTGTGTTTTGTTCCTTCTAAAATATGGGGCAGAAGCCTGGAGAATAACAAAATTGCTTGACGAGAAACTAAGACCCACTAAGGGCGCAATGGAAATAAAATGATGGCGTAACCCTAAGCAATCGGAGGACAACAGAGTGTATCAGTGAACAAACAGTAGTAGCCGATATCTCAGTAGACACTAAAAAATGGACCTGGCAGATTATATTATGAGAAGGACGGATAACAGATGGTCAATCACAACATCGAAATGGATATCAAGAAATGGGAAGCGCAGGCATGGACGCCAAAGGGTTAGATGAAGCGATCAAATTAAGAAATTTGCAGGCATAAAAGCGAATCAGGTCACGCAGGAGGTGGGTTGGATGGAGATCATCGGGAGAGACTTTCGTCCTGCAGTGGACCTAAGACAGGCTGATGATGATGACCTATGCATTTCATATAGACAAACTTTATCAACATACGAACTTCACTTTATGGAAGCTGATGGGGTAGCTGGTGAGCCAATACACGGAAGAACCAGCACACTTGAAAAGACAGGTGGCTTATACATTTGTTGAACTTCCCTTTCCGCCACACAGGTACTCTATTCCCTTATATGTTATCAATCCGCAGTGTATGATATTATTGCTTCATTTGCCAACAGGTTCCCAGCGGTACGCACATTAGCAGCTATGAACACTCTAACAGTGGTAATCCTGCTCGCCGCGCACATCGTACTCGTGACATCCCAAATTCAGTGCCCCTTCAGATACGGCAATCGTAAGTATTTAACACACCTATTGTATAAGTGTCTTATGCTTATTGTGTTATGCGCAACCAGTACCACTTTCCCCACGATTGCCTAAAATGCTATTTGTGTGTAAGTCGTTGTTCATGACCAGAAATGTAGTTTTACATGCGTCGCGGCACCACCTCTCTCGCTCGTCTTAAGTTATACCGTTCAACGGCCACACATTCTTTGTTTATGGCACGACACTGCGCGGTCTGAGTCGTCGGAAGTTCGCCTGCGGCGATATCGGCTAGTAAAATATAAGTGCAACCATTCACAAGCAGGAGAGACGCCACCGAACGCACTACGCGAAATGGCGTCGCATTTATTGCGAGTAATGCAGGAAAACAAATTAATACCTCGTCGGTAACGTAGTCATTCTGACACAGCCTTCACAATTGTAATGCTCAAAGCGGTGGAAGTTCAATTCAAGTTTATACCTGAGGCTACTGAGGCTAATTCAAGTTTATACATGAGGCTCGGAGTGGCACCTGAAAATGGAGAACATCGGTGAGGTCCAGTCGTATTACACTAGTCCGTGTGAAGCCGGATTAAGAAAGCCCACTGGTCTTTAAGCCGATGATACGTCACCACGGCAGAATTGATCTTATTGCGGTATTTGGCCACTACATCTAACACGATGCTTACATTTAAGCTAGGGCCCTCAATTTTATCGGTGTCAGCATGTCTGTCCACGGCGACGATCAGAGCTCACAATTAGAATGAATGAACAGCTTAAAGAAATTGTAGTTTGAACACGCGCTGCTAGTGCAGCGTCAAGTTCAAGCTGTTTGATGCACTAGACTCTGCTTAACAGCTAATGAATCAGTAACGTTCAAGTGAGTACTAACCAGAATGTTTTTGCGCAAACTGGCAACAGTTGCAGTCTGGTTCTGGTTACGATACAGACCACGTCCTAAGCGGCTGAGAAATCTCTCCGAGTGAAAGCTGATGAAGAAGACCTGATGAGGAAGATGATGTTTTTCCTCTAGAACGCCGCACATTCCGCCTGCTATTTTATTTGTGAATTACGACATTTCCTGGAGCTCATCGCTCTCCTGCGGGTAGCGATGGATCAGACCCTGCAATACGCAGTCTGGACTTGCCGTCGCCTTCGATATAAAACTCAGGGAAGGTTAATAGCCGAGAGGACGACACCGCCAGTGACAGCACTGAACTGTATACGGAGAGTATGAAAGACAGCGATGACCATTTCATCCCAGCGGTGTAGCGCAAGGCTAAAATGAGAATAGTCGGTGCGTCTTCGCCAGCAAAGTATATCTACCGCGAAAGTTTCCTGCAGTCCTCCACGCCACACCATACTGTTTGTTCCAATTGACTCTTCGGTCAACCTGATGAACATAAACAAGAAAGCGATTTCGTCGCGACTCGAAGCTATTGTGCTGAATGAGAAGAAAAGAAGTTAGTCTCAATCCACGAAAGAATAGGCTGGCCATGGACGTTGAGCACCCCGCTGCCCTGTATCCCTAACAAATTGTTACGGAGCTTGGAGACATCAGAGCCAGCGCTCACATCCCACGCGATGGACACACGACGAGGAGTTTCATCTACGATGTCGACGTTTCTGTTCCAAACGCAGACCTTCTTGTGCTGTTCAAGCCTGCTACTGCGCCACAAACACATGGGAAGTATGCCGACTTGGCAACTCCGGTTGCATCAAGGTGATCTTTCGAGGTGATTGGATCCCAACACATGTGAAGGTTGGCCACTCTCGTCCTGTTCTCCGACCCTACATTATAAGGTCCCTGCAGTGCCGTAAGTGTCCGAGACTGGGTTACGCTAGTGGTGTATGTAACAAGAAACCAACATGCCCACGTTGGGCCGAACGCCACAGAGCACTCTTGTGAAGGAACTCTTCTAAAATGCAGAAATGCAGAAAGCCATGATGTCTCACTCAAAGACTGCTCCGTAATGACGAAAGAGGGTAGCCCTTTGAGGCAAATGGTGAAGGACGAGTCCTCACGAAAGTTAGCGGTATGATCTGCACAAAGACGGCTTTGCCATTGACGGTGGTGCTTTCCGGTTCTTTCTGCCTTCACATGCAGCGACGAAGGCGCCAGTGGGTGGAGCAATCGCACGCTTGACGAGGCGGTGAGGGTGTCAGCCGCATAATTCCGAAGTATTTTTAGCAATTGTGATTGAGTTATTGAGATTACGTCGTGCTTGTTTTATTTATTTATATTATTTTTGACGTTGTTCGCTTATTTTAAGCCAGTTTTGAGCGTTACTGGCTTTGTTTTAGGCCTGTATTGACCACTTAATTTTCAGCGTGACCATACGACTTAAGCCACTGGATGGACGACAAGCCGGGCCCCTAGACTATTATGCACTTAAATGAAAAAGCTGTCTTTAGCCCAACGTGCATTCATTTTCGCCGCCACCACGACCTTACGACCGCCCCCGCCGTCACAAGGTGGGATACGACAAGAGATGCAGAAAGGTTCTCGGGAACCTGTCGAGTAGGGAAGACAAGTTTTCTGGAGCCTGCCACGCCATGAGCGTAGACACAGAAGACTTGTATTATTCGTTTCCACATGACGACCTAATGGCATATATCCGAAAGAGCATCACCGAACATAACGACGAATATAGCTTCTTCAGGTTTAGTCAAGTACCCCTACAATCCATCTAGAACAGCTGTTACTCCACTTAGAATCCACCTTCGCTGAACACGAACAACAATGTTTCATACAAAAAATAGGCGTCTGTATTGGACCCAGAGTAGCCCCGATACTCAGCGAAATTTTCCTCAATTTCGTAGACAGAAAGCTGGCTGAACAACTATAGGGTATGGTCCTGCATGTGTCTGATATGTGGATGATTTTCTGATACTCTTTGACTCTGATGACTACTGCCGTCATTCTGTGTATATTTTGAAGGTTTTCCGCGAATGTGGCCAAGGTCTGAATTTTACAGTAGAAATGATGGAAGAAAACACAATTCAGTTCGTTGACCTCAGGATGCAATTCCGTCCGTCTCACGTATGCTGGAGGTACCGCCCCTGCTCCTTGAAACCTTTGCTGAATTTCGCCTCCAAGCATTCAAAGCTCATTAAGTAATGCATTGCCTTTTCGTGCATACACGCAGCCTTGGACAATTCATGCGAACATGGCACGACTGAAAGCTTTCAGCAGCAAATAAAGCGATTGCAACAAGCATCCTACCCCAACCATGCCATCGTTCTGGCTTGCAATAAAATGCGGAAATATCTCAAGAACGTCAAGCAAAATCAAAGAGAAAAAGTGTCACAATCGGTAAAACTAAAAAGAATTGGCGTAATACATTACGCTCATAAGTTAGCGCGTGGCATCAAGAAGGTTGTCACGCGATATGGTGTAGATGTTGTGTTCTCCTCACCCAGAAAGCTATCTGGTCTATGCGCAAAAATAAGTAAACGCCCAGGCACTGCCGCCCGGGCTGCAGAATGCGGGGTAAAGCATTTGCCTAAATTTGTTGAATGTGACGCACGAACTGTGCATCAAATACCACTCTCTTGTGGTAAAACTTACATTGGGCAGAGCGGAAAGAGTGTAAACATCAGACTAAAAGAGCAGAAACGTTCACTCACTGAAGATCGGCCATCTACCCTCGCTGACAATTGTCATGAGCCTGGCTGCTCCGCCCATTCTGAGGACACAATGATTCTAACACATCACAAACAGCCGATCGCCAGAGAAATTGTCGAAGGAGATTCAATTCATCCAAACCTCGGTGTATATTGCTCTTTCTTAGCCAGTAGTCGACATAAATAGGAAAAGCATGTGATGTACACAATTGTGTACAAGCGTCGCGAAGGGTTAAAGCCAAACTCGGAGACAGTATGACATATGCAACATTGTACTGCTATCGAATCCCATGCGCATCAATTATATTATTTCCAGCTGTAGCGTTCCTTTACCAATCGTCGCTTTTCTGCCTTAGTCTGTGCTGTGTTCTTTACAAACGTACATTTGCCGCGACGTTAATCTGGCTGTTTCCTCTTGCCGAGTCTCCATAAAAAAAAAAGAAAAAAAATGGAACGCATCTCAACGAAGTGAATGATGGCGAGTGGGCGAAGCTAGGTCCTATGGTCCATAATGTCTGCGATGTAGTCGCCAACCAGTATAAAGTGTTTGTGCTTGTAGGAGTTTTATGTTGTTCTGTCACAATTAGATTGCTATTAGTGTACTGTTCAAACTTTTTTTGTACCTCACATAAGTTACCCGAGCGTTGCCCCATATAATGTAAATTGATTGACAAAAAGTGACATAAAGAGTCGAAGACAATGCTCGGCCCGAAGGTTCGTGTACGTTGAAGTCGCCGACTAGTGTAAAGGTTTTGTGCTTGGAGGTGTTTTATATTGCTTTGTCACAACTGTGCTTGTTGCTCGTCTATTGTAAACATTTTTTGATCTACATACACGCCTATGTTTCGATTATAGCAATGGTTTCCTAACAACTATGACAGCGGACAGTGAGCGTCGATGACAAAGCTAGGTCCTAAGGTCCATAATGTCAACGTTGAAATCACCGACCACTGTAAAGGCTTTGCGCTTCTAGGTGTTTTATATTGTTCTTTCATAACTATGATGGACATTAGTGTAGAGTCAAACCATTTTAGGGGATTTTACGCGGTACTGTGCCGTGAGCAAGGGCACCACACAACAGATAAGCCTAGACCCTAAGGTGCTTCACCCCTAAAAGAGAAAGCAAAAGGACATAACCAATTGGACGTGTAATACGTGCGCCAAGGAAAGCACGTCGTCCATTGTGCTATCGCGGGAGTGGCGTCAAGTCCATGCTGCTCACTATGTGAGAAATAGGTACACCGATATGCTCACGTATATGCGTAACGCCACTCCATAGCGTGGAGCTAACAATAGATTATGTTGTAGCGAAATTTCGCCCGGCACTTCGAACTGCATCAATGATTGTAGATTTCCCCTTTGCATCTAGTAGATGCTTACTTATTTCGCGTTCGAACGTAGGTCTGAAGTGGGAGGCTGCCAAGCTGACAGAGAGTAGCGGGTACCAGAGAAGAAAGTCACCTTTAGGTGAACAAGAAAAACGCTCGAGGGGGAACACAGGAAGGAGTGCATGGCAGAGCGGCTGGTGAAGAATGAGATGGAGCGTTGTGGAAAAAGTGGGTAGGCCGAAGGCACGCTAGGTTGACCACCTCGATGCACTCGCTTCGTCTGACGATCGGCGTCAGGCGAAGTTCAGCGACTGACTGGGATTGTTTTAAAGAACATGCTAGGTGGAAAAACTGCACCATCTATACGCAAGTATACGATTTGTTTTGTTGCGATATCAAATATATGGGCATTACAGGCACACTTTTGCCGTCGCCATCGCCGTAGGGTTCCGCATAAAGTTCAAGTCGATAACATTATCCCGCGCCTTGTAGTTTCATGCGCAAGCGAAAGAGCGCGAGAGCTATCGACAAGCGTGGCTCAAGAAAGAAGAAACGCGCCGGAGGTCTCCATCTAGCGAAATGTGCGTGGGGAATCGCTCAAGAAGGGAGGTGGGGAGGGGGCTGCGGGGCTTCGCAGGAATACCGTACTTTTACCGGCTGGGCATGGCCACCCGCAGTTGTGCATGCTGTATCTTTAGAGGGATCAACCGACGGCTCTTACCTTTGTTCGCGTTGTACTCTCATTGCAAAGTTTCCGTTGGAGTGATAGAGAGCAAGAATGTCGCTTCACTCGCTGCAGCGACCGCGTTTTCTTACGCCAGCGTTTTGTTGATCACGCCAGGTCGCATGCTTAGGAAATGAGCTACAAGCCGTCCATTATATCAGATTCGAACTTGTTGCCATTATATTCATTGGTTAGGCCCTGCGGCGAAGCTGTGACACTTTTTTTATTCGGTAGATGGCCCTGAGAAAAACATTTCTATTGCATTGCACACGCGATGTGCAAGAAGGGAATAGCACACATGCCCTGCGCGTGAGAACTGAAATGGCAGTAAAGAAGCGACGTCACCGCTTTAGCGAAAGCGCGTTCAAGAAGTGAAGCGTCACTATAAATTTTTGATACATCAACTGGGATTTCTCCCTTAAATAAAGTTTTTACTGACGCACTCCTTATGTCATGCAGCAAAGAATTTAATCTTTCTATGTTTTCGTTCATCCCGTAGGACGCTGCACGTTTCTCGGTCAAACGATTCCGGCCGGACAGAGCCGCAGTTTTCATAATCCATGCGTGAGCGTTTATTGCCACAATGAAGGAAACCATGTTACGCTCTCAGGGTAAGTCGAGTACTGAACGTTTCCTGTAAAACTTTTTTTTGTGATAACCACCGTCACATGGTATTGCTGAACACGGCTACAGCTGTCGTCATTTGTTAAAATTATGAGAGAGAAGAATTAATTTCACTCACGTCGCACCGCATCAGTGTTGAACCAGCAGCCAAATGCGCTTTCTATTACGCCGTATCTACTATGACGAAACGTAAGCTGCTTAACCCTAGATGGCAATTAAAAGTATTAGCCATGAATCTTTTTTTGTGCAGCAGCTGTCGCTAGAGTGCAAGACACGTTTCTTATCTATTCGTTGCTTGCCTAAACACAGCTGATTCATGCTTGAGAAGCTGCTCGGCAGAATTAGGATAGCGGTCGACTATATTTGAATAGCAGCAGCGAACGTGTATACGGTCTCTGCAGTGTGAGTTTGTTGGAAGAATATACTGCTGCTGTTAATACATGAGCCGTTACTGTTGGTTAGGTTATAGCGACAGTCATGAATGGCTGTCAGAATTTTGATACTTCTAACGGCAAAGGCACAGAGGAAGGGTAATGACCACGGGAGCAAATTATGCTCAAGTTAGGCGGAGGCACTATATACGACACGTAGTCCTGTCACGGCCATATTACTTGCGTTGGCATTTATAGCGGACATGAACCAATAAACAAAAGCGATGTCACTCATAAAGGAAGGCAGTTAAGTCATAGATTGGGTATGAAATAAGCAATGCATCAACGGTGTGTGTCGCTCGAGCCCACTACAAGTGGCCGTGTCTTCGTCAGTTGCTACTTTGACAAAGACAACACCATTTGTCGATGCGATGCCTTCACCGACACCCCCTGTAGTGAGACTTGCACAGTTATGTTCAGAATCGGTTTGAGTTGAAATTAGTGTCTAAGTTACAAAAGGGCCAACCTTATTTTGTAAGTTCTTCAACGCATTGCTGCCGCTGTCAGTGTTTTGTCTTTGGCTCTCAACTGCGTTTTTCGTGGATTGTCAATTGCATTTGGCCACAGCATCAGCACTGGCTATGCACTACATACAACGGCGCCTTGTAGCAGTCACTGGTTTAGTTACGTGAAAATTATGACTGATGAAGCATACATACACCTGTCACTTATGATAAGAAACTTGTGTGCGCTCTAACAGGAGTGAGGATCTAGGGCTTTAGAAACTCAGTTCTAGATAGATGGTACGAGTTATCGTGTACTTCTATTGAAAAGCACAGCGTGTACGTGCCACTGATCACAACTTCTTGATCGAAAATACGGTTTTAGAAATTAGTGACCTGAGCAATATTTCTTGACCGCCATGAACTCGCCTAGTATTAATCTTTTTGCTATGATTTCTCTGACTACAACTTAATATGGTAGACTAATGTTATAATATAAATTTTTATGGCTTGGTATTGCTGTCTTGAAGTAATTGGGTACTTGTATACAGGTGCTCAGTTGCCGGTGGCACGAACCAACACCCTCCAGGGGCACCCGGTGGACAAACCGGAGTATGGCCTTTCTGCTGTGCTGCTTGCTCCGCTTCTCGGCAACAAGGATAAAAATACTCTATAAAAGATCCAGTCTCCATTTAAAATAAAGATGTATTTCCGAAATGGTTATTATTGGAGGAGGGCCAATCGTAGGTAGCGCATGCTCTATGCGTGTTAAAGAGGGTTTCAAGCTATCGCATTTTCATGCATAATAAAGGAAGATCTGTTCAGGGCATCGTCTGCCATAATTTGTGTTCCTTCTTTACTGCAGTAGTGCATTCGATGTAAAGTCAGAAAAAACCTAATTCAGTAAAAAAATATAGCAGATGCCATCTGTCAATGATGCAGTCATGCACATAGCGTTTAACCTCAAATGTGCACAGTCGCTGCCTGCTTTTACTGCACGGGTCTCGCAACCTTGCACTAGTTGCTCCTGTAGCTGGCGCCGGTCTGTTGTTCATGTACTCGGGCGTATTCCAGACCCGGGCCTACTGTTGGCTGTCCAGGATGTCAGGGCATCGTCTGTGTTAGTGCCATATATACACTGCCGCCCGCTCCTGTCTGACCATGCCTGACTATCACGACACAGAATATCTGATTGCCACGCGAAACTCAAACGATTCTTTTGCGGATATTGCCGAAGGCCAGGCCATGATGCAACGGCATGCCCATACGGTGGATCAGGGTCAAAGAAGACGACATCCGGTATTTTGTCACCCGACCAGAAATCCGAGAGGCCCGGATGTATCGATTATTCGTCAAAAGAAGAATACATCGCCGGGACGCTGAGAACACGCACCGCAACGGCTACTCAAAACTAGCAGGTGTTACAGGGAGAGGTGTTTGGCCACACTGTCTCAGACTTGAGGGACACTGGAAGCAATACCCTGGTTGTGCGCTGTTCCCCGGTGCCAGGTTATGCCTTGACCGATACTACCGCCACCATTTTATTAGCTGATGGTAGTTGTATCCAGATACTGAAAGCGGAAGTACTGATTTTATCACCCTATTTTTCCGGATACGCTATAGTCAGATGTATGACGCCACCAATTTACGATGTTATCGAAGGAAATATTCTGGATGCCCTACTTAGAGGTAACGCTGGAGTAGTTCCGCCAAGAACAAGATGTGTGTAGGGGGAAAGTCCACAGAATCATTTGGGAAAAAAGAGCCAGATACCACTAATTTATGTTTGAGGAATGAATCTTGTACCGCTGTTACCACTTGGCTCCAGGTAAAACATTTCAACAAGCGGTGGTTCCAAAGGCTTTGCGTGTAGAAGTGTTGAACTTGGCACACGAATCTCCGATATCTGGATATCAAAATGTCAAGAAGACAACGCACCGACTTTTGGGGTCATTGTATTGGCCTGGTATACACTAGGAGGTCCGACGATTCGTTACATCATGCGACGCCTGTAAATTATCACATCCTAAAGGCAAAGTAGGCAAGGCGCCTCTTGGACGAATGCCTTCAATTGATACGCTATTCGAAGGCGTGGCCGTATATATCATAGGGCCGCTGACGCTGGTTTCATAGAAGGGTTATTGGTACATTCTTGCCTTGGTGGATATGACCACATGGTACCCAGACGCGGTGGCTTTGCCCGCAATCGATTCGGCAACGGTAGCACATGGGCTACTGGAATTTTTTTCCAGAACAGGATTTCCGCACGAGATTCTGCGTGACCAAGCAACCCGGTTCGCGTCAGAGCTAATGAAAGAGGTGAATGCTTTGCTTGTTGTTGGACATTTGAACTCGACGCCTTACCATCCGATCTGTGATGGCTTGACGGAAATGTTCAATGGCACCTTGAAGCACATGTTGCGCAAGTTGTGCCAAGAGCAGCTGACGTCATGGGACCGCTTCCTTGCGCCTCAGTTGTTTGCCTATCGAGAAGTACCTCAGGCCAGTATGGGCTTCTCATCTTTGAACTGCTATACGGCCGGCATGTCCGAGGACCCCTCGATATTCTCAAGGAACTTTGGACAGAAGGATCCCTGAAGGAAGATGTCAAGAGCACCTAAGGATATGTACTTAATCTCAGAGAACGTCTTGAGCAGACCTTGAAGTTGGCCCAAGAAAATCTATCCCGAGCTCAAAACACGCCGAAGAAGCATTATGATCAAACCTCCAAAACACGGCAACTGAAAATTGGTGACCAGGCTCTTATATTGCTTACAACCGGTGAAAACATGCACTGGAATGCGCCATTTACGGTTACAGGGATGAAAAATGACCACGGCTATTGGTCGGACATCAGACACGCTGCGAAATTGTTTCACGTAAACATGCTCAAGCGTTACGAAGAATGTGAACCAGAAATCGTTACTCAGATTAATTCAGTCGTCGTTGTGCAAGAAGGAATATGCGATTCACTACTCAGTGCATTTAACGTAAACGAGAGCAAATTTACCAGTACGCTGTCACACGCGGCAACCTAAGTGCACTTCAAGGGGGTGTACTTCGCCGCTAGTGTCATTCGCACGCTGTAGCACGAGAACTCGTAGTGACACTCGCAGTAAAGTGCACTTGGCGGCGAGTGCGTTCGCCAAACTCACTTCGCGGCGACGTAGTATCTAGCCTCGGTAGCACTGGCTCGAGAATAAACGACTATCCGAAGACGAGTTCGTAGCATTTTTAACTACCGTTTTCGTTATTTGGAATAATCTTACGCATTAAAAGATACTGTGCCATAAAAAACCACTCTGATATTTTCGCTCTCAGGCAATTTACAGCCACGACCGTCAGGGGCATACCCAGCGCATGCCATGCAATGGTCGCAGCCGCGCGTTTGTATGTAAAGTTGACTTTAATGGCCTATTATAGCTGTAACACATCATTACTAAAGACACATTGCCTGAAAGAACAAATAGCTGTTGAGCTGCTTAAGTACCCATCGCCGTTACAATCATTTCCAAAGTACGCTTCCCTTTCTCGTGCACCAGCGGGCCGCCAAAGTGATATTCTTGGGGCGTAAGTGCACTCACTCAAAATGACACTATATTTGCCAGTATGACCGGGATATAAGACACTAGGCATCAAACAACACGAAGCACAACGTGAAAAGCGTTCAAGACGACATCGTCCGCGCGGGAGATATTGTAGGTCCAGAGAACGATAACGTTGTATATATGTGTAGGTTGCAGATGCAGGTGCTAGCCATATGGCAAACAATATAGACCTCGTATTGCTTGCGGACTTTCGTAGAGAGATGTAGTGTCATAGTGAAATGGTTTTTGTACATGTGTTTATCGTAAGTCTTGTCTCCCGCGCACTTTGGAGAGTTCTTTTGTTTGTGCGAAAAAAAAACCTTGTTTGTGGTTCTGTTCTGTGTGGTGAGACGACGAAGAAGACGACGACATCGGAAGAATAGACGTGCAAGCGAAGCCACTGGGACAGAAGGAGAAGGAGAAGTAAAGAAGTTTCGAGAAGGAGATCGAAGGAAGCAATCGCAGGCCACAAGTGCTCATCGGTCCCGAAGCCCAGCCTCGGCGTGCTTACTGCGCGGGCCTCGCTCCCTTCCACTGCTTGCTCCTGTACCTGGCCCCAGTCCGTTGTTCTTGGACCCGGCCGCATACTAGACCCGGGCCTACGGTTGGTTGCCAGGAACGTGTTATTACCACATCTACTCTGCCACCCTCTCCTGCCTAAACATGCCTGGCTCATCACTACCATCAGCGTAAGGCGCAGCCCATGACTGGACGACCAGTTGGTCGACCAGTCAACAACCATTGACCCCCACACGGTGAAGCCTAAAAAAGGTCACTTAGCACGGTGGGAGACCACTTAGTGTGGTAGAACATCGGTGATTGAATAACGCGTGTCGTGCTTCGAGTAATGGCATGTCTTCGCCGAGCACATTTAATGCGCTGACTTCACTAGCATTCGTTGTTGCATAACAGCGTTGTCATTCCAGGTGCAAATGTGCTCATTCCTCTCGGCAACGAACATTAAGGTTGCCGTGGTTACTGGAACCTTCCCTCACATGTCCCAAACGGAAAGCAACACCGCTTGCACATTTCATTTAACAGTGCGCTGCTGCTGCCCACGTTTCCGGCAGCTTTCGGTTGCTAATTTTCTTGAAAGCTCAGCAGGTGCACAAGATATTTTTTTGGATATTATTCTCAGTTCAATGCGCGTGAGCCAGCGTGCCTTGACGCGTCAGATTTTGTTTTGGCGAGAATAAGGAGTAGATGGAAAATGTCGTTGTTTGACTGCTTTTTTCAGCAATGTATCGAAAACGAAGACATTGAAAACATGCCACAGTAGCCTATTGCTCTGTATCTCGTATAGTAAGTATCGCATTGTATAGAGATGAGACGGTGGTTTATTGGAGACGGAGCGGGCTGTGGTTGGGTCGCCTTCTGGAAATGAGTTCACGGTGATGATAATGTTTTATCTGAGAGTCGGCAAACGACAAGCATAACAGCTCTGTTGTAAAACGTGCTGTTTGTCACTCTTAGCTCTGGGACAGCACATGGGAAATAGGGGCGTGTACGGTACAGCGTGCTCGGGTCAGCCGAATATGGCGGGCTTTTTCCGCGCTGATCACAGTCGCGCGTAGCGAATATGACAGATATGGCCAGGCGTATGGAAGAAAAATGAAAGGTAAAAAAAAAGTGTAAGAATTATGTAGGCCCCTCATTGATTGCTGCGACGGCTTTGACGGCGAAAGCGCTAATGCGTTGTCGTTATTTCATTTGCCATTATTTGCTTCTTTTGGTTAAAAATAAAAAACTATTATTTGTGCCTAATGACTTCTAGTTATCATAATTGCTGTTGCGGATTCTTGAGTTGATCCTAATTGGTATGCACTACACTTTGGAACTTTCGGTTAGTGTTAACTTGGCGTGACCAGTCATATCACGTAGTTTCGCATTGATGGGAGTTACTTCATATTACTGTTACGCGTCTGTAACGGCTTTTAATTAATGGTATTTACGTTCATGTACTTAGTAATTCACTTTAGCGCGCGTTAATAATCATATGTTGTCATGTGATGTTCGTGTCTTCGTCTTGCTAATTACCCTAATTATAGAACGATAGAGGCTGAGTATGCCGCTTTCTGATTTTTGCTTTCGCAAGTGTTGTGGACGACGGGCGGCCGGGTGGTAACATCCGCGACTAATAGTCAATTAAGCCTGTCACTTTTTGAGACGCCTTGCACGCGCGTATGCTGCACTGTGTCCACACGCGTGCACAGAGCGTTTTAAAGACCGCATCCGCGCAGCCCCCCTAAAAAAAAGCAAGCGTCCTGGGTAACTTGATAACAGCAGCTAGACTGTCGTTTTATTCAGAAGTTAGAACAGGTTCCACCACGTGGTGGCGGGGGCGTCTCGGTGTGGCACTCATTGTCACGTTAAAAAGAAAGTGTTCCCCTAACAAAACCGAAGCGAGGAGAACCGGTTCAAAGAAGACAGGGAAAAAATTCACTATATTGTCCTGAGAAAAAACTCCCAAGCGAGGCGAACACCACATGTACATTGCTTGATTTATAAAAGGGAGTGGCAGGCGGTCGCTACACCAATATAGATATCTTCGAATCAACTTGTGGACATGAGGTTCCTTGAAGCATAAAAGTTTTTTGACATTACCTGTGGCAGTTAACAAACTTCCAGTTGCACTACAATTGCTTGTGTACACATATACTACTTGCATGCATAAATACATAAATATGGACATTTATTCGACGATGTATACGCTTATTGCCATTTACGAAACGCAGCCGCTTAGTTCACATGAGGCGTTGCCTTTGTAATGAACTTTCTCGGCGACAGTGCTGTCTCCATGCTCATTGTCAAGAATGTGACGAAATAATGGCGATCGCGGTCTTTTTTGCGTGGAGTCTGCATGGTTGCGTCTACCGACTTACTGGCATTCCGCTCTTAATGCCCGGTAGTACAACTTGCTCGCCTTTCAGATTGCGTGGAACGGATTGTCCTGTATTGTCTTGAAGAGCTATGAAAAGCTGTTCGAGGTCAGGAGCGGCACATACGGGCAGACAAAAGTCACAGCGGATGGCTCTGCTATTCACGTGTCACCGAAAGCCACCTGCTGCAGGAGCGGTTGCTCAGTGTCCCCAGAAGATATCCGCCTTGACTACAGATCACCCCAGGCTCCTGGTGATCTGATCAAATTCAGGTGTTTTGTGATCAAAAGTCACAAATATAGTTGATCGGGCACGCAGCCCAGGACTGCCACAGGTATACGGCGACGAGAGTGAAGTGACCTGCTGTGCGTACGCCCCAGCGAACGTGGATGTTGCGATCGGTGTTCAGTACTAGGAAGTCTGATTACAGGATATCTGCAATGAGACTGGCGCGAAAGCAGCTTCCTCATCTTCAAAAGCTGTGTGGTGGTCGTTCATTTTCCACGCAGGAGAGTGACGCTTACACATGCTAGTGTGCAACGATCTGCAGGATATTTCAGCGCTTCGCTGCAGTGAATGTAGCACTATGAGCCTTTTGGCTTTCTTCGGTGAGCATTTTGGTCAACGTCGGATCGGCAATGCCCTCCTTTGGAAATTTTTACCAGAATTACGGCGCATAATGCAGTCACAATGGTTCTTAAAGTCGAAATAAGCCGGGAGAGCCAAAGTCCTGTAGCGTCATGAGGCGCTTCGATGGTTACTTAAGGATTGCGAAAAGTTTGCTATCACACTTCGATTGTATCAACACTGGAAGCAGCCACATTGCATTATTTTTTCATTGGTATTACGCTGGTTGTCCAATGAACATAGTTACTTCTAGGAGAAAGAACCGACATTTCTTGTTTTCAAACTTTGCATAAATGATTGCTGCTGGCCCTAAAAGCGGATGTAGGAGCGCCATTAACAAGATAAATTTATATTATGTCAATCCCGACCAGATGGTGATGGATTACTAAGCGGCACCAGTACGTTTCCTTCGTCTTCCCCCAAGGCACACAGACGTGGCTTTTTGCGCTTGTCCCGTATCAATACCCCTGGCGTGAAACCTCTGCCCCGGTAAATGATCGGTACATCAGTGGCAGAAGGCGCGTAGTGTGCCATAATGATCTGTCAGTCCTGATAGCGACATGGGGGCACCGGCGAGAATGATCCAATTCGTGACATCTGTGTCGTTCCGCACTAACTTGCCCAAGAAATACCCTCACGTGGTATTCACCGATGTAACATGACAATATTATCAGAAAGACCTATGCGGCGTGCTGGTGACCGAATAGCGAATACCGAGATGTGTACGCGTCTGCATGTCTGTTGTCGTAATGGTGTCCCTGATGCTCCTAAGAGAACTGCAGCCGAGTACGGCCACGGGCAGTGGTGTGTGGTCAATGAGCCCGGTGGCATTTCAAGCATGCTGAGCGGCAGAAAACTTGGATAGAAGTATCCTGCGCAATGTTAAGACGGATTCTTTGACACGAACTATATACAGTGTGCTTTTTTTAGAGATAACATATTTTTATTTATAAAGTCTATGATAATGAGGCTATTGTCGTCTTCGCACGCGGAATCTAAGTCAAGATGGAAATACGCTGCTCCATATAAAACGACGCTGGTGCGACCAAATAACAAAAGCTCGTTAATTTACTTTTTTAATTATTAACTTCAGAGCAGGTGTTTCTGTTAGAAAGTTGTAGTGAGTGACAATTTATGACATACCTATTTTTTTTGAAATCGCAAAAGTTGTACGTAATTCGAGATATTCATAATCGAATTTTGAGGGCGCTACCGAAAATGACAGCACCCGGCGCGCAGGGAAAACGGCCTGTCTGTTACGGAAGACCAGAACTGCACGTGACAAGGACGTGACGAAATTTGAACCAAGGCGCGCCAAAGCGGCACCTGATCTGGAAAATCGGCAAGCATTCTGAGAAAGACATGTAGACAGCTTTTTCTTTGAGTGCGATGTGTGATGCATACCTCTTTTTTGCGGTAAGTCGTAAATAGGCGCGAGAAACTATCCCACCTGTCTGTAAGAAAAAGCACAACAGAGGCAAGCCCTGAGTTTTGTGCTTCACTGAAAGAAAAGATTGAGAGCTGTTAGCAGCGCTTCGTCCCATCTGTCGCGCCTTTTTTGTCCCGTTTATTGCGCACTATTTCACCAAGCACGAATCACAAACTGGCCCAAACTTCTGCTATTCTAAAATTGATACTGCGAGTAGCGCGATGCTCTAAAACAGGGTTTAATGCTAGGATGCTTAAAGGTATGCCACGCAGGAAGCAAATAGTTCGTGACCTTTTATAGGATTGTGGAGAAACTGATATTATTAGATTGCTTGGAACCAAAGCGGTGATGCAAAGGAGGAGTATTAGCATAAACCTATGAGCTAACCGAGCCTGTAGTTCCTGCGTCCGCAATGACATCGGTGTTAAGTATAAAGCATGTGATTCACTGAAATTACATAAGACTGTGTGTGAGGTAATCATTCATGAAAACTTGGAATCACGTCGTGTATTCGTTTGAATTAATTGTCGTGGATAGACTGAACACGTTTTAATCAAACGCCCGCCTATTTAGTATAAAAGCAGCAGCGCATATAGCCGGACTTCTTGAGCAGGCGACTAGCGACATCAACGGCACGTACAACTAACCTATGCTTTGGTAGGTGGCATGCAATGCTTTATGATTATATATTTTAAAATTCGGAATTTTGTCTACGTGTTTGCAGTTTTCTTTAAGACGTAAATCAGATTCGATATGATTCCAAGTGGGTTCAGTGTTGTTGCGAGAATTATGAAAGGATTGTAGGGAAAGGTAAAAGATTTGATTATTACATTCAAGAAATAGTACACAGTATTGTGTATTGCAAAGAGATTGAGACACAGAGGAAAAGACGAGGCACACGGGCTGACTGCCAGCCTTAGCGTATTTTAAAAAAAAAGTAACAGTTTCGCCGCAAGGGCGAAGCAATGAATGCGATAGCAAGGAACTAATGCTATACGAAGTGAGGCTCGCAAATGAATACTCTCAGTTTGAACAGCGCTTCTGTTGTAAAGGCGGCCGAAGCAGCAAAGGAAACTAGCGCGCTTCAAGTGTCGAGCTGTGACATTTGATAGTTCGCGCTCATCTTCTGTTTGTTCGTTTAGCGGCGTCCCTGAGCTCGAGTGACATTCGTACGCGCCGTAACATGAGCGCGGACATCACGGTGAAAGCGTGAAACATTCCTCTACCCCTCGCCACGAGAAAACCGCGCGAGCAGACAGCGGAAGGGCAAGCTTCTCCCATGCGCAAATATAAGAAGAAGCGAGCGAGCTCGCCGACGACTTTTAAATGTGCCCGTCGGGCTCCTAGCGCCACCTCGCTGGTAATGAAG